>NW_027255086.1:0-45695 GCF_042242105.1 Pempheris klunzingeri
GTTAGAAAAGTTTTACCAAATGCAAGCTATAATGGTTGCCACTTTCATTTTTGTCAAGCAATCTGGCGAAGAATTCAGGAGTGCGATCTGGCAAAAATTTACAAAGAAAATGGAAATTTTATGAATGTCATGAAAAAATTACTTTCCCTGGCTTTTGTTAAACAAAGAGACGTAAAAACGCATATTTATGTGTAAAAAAAGAATTGGAAGAATTTACCGACGAAAACATCAACAATTTTACATCTTATTTCGAAAAAATCTATCTTAATTCTTCAGATTCAGACGACTTGTCTATGTTTAATATGGGGTTATGGAATCTTTTTGATATAATAAAGAATCAGATCCCGACGACAATCAACAGTTTAGAAGCTTGGCACTCTAATATAAGATCAAAATTTTCAATTTCACATCCAAATATTGCATATTTAATCAGTTGACTGCAAAAAGAGGGCAAAATTTATAAAATATTGATAATACAAAGTCTTGCGGGTAAAAATGATTGGAATACAAAAACATTAAACCTCAAAAGAGAACTTTTCATTTTAAACCAAAATTACGAATTCTACGAAATTTAGAATTTTATTAATTCGGTAATAAAACGTTATGCTTGGAAATTGGATAAAATTTTGTTTTTCGCGAGTTTTCGTTTTTTTCCCGTGCGCCAGTTAACCGACAACTCGGTAACTGGCGAGTTGTTGGTATTCCATGTTGATGTAACTTTGGCATTCATTGTATCAAAATAACATAAGAGGGGCGAAAAATTATTCTGGATAGTCACAAAAATATTCAGCAAGCAATAAGTTAAAAATGACTTCTGCACATCATAAAGTTTCAGTTAAGAAATGGATTTAAACAAAAAAAATATACCACAGGAATTTTGTTATTATATTTTAAAATCGCAATCATTAAAATATAGGTGTTCGCAATCAAACTTGTAAAAGCGTCAAAAAATCATGAAAAAACATAAAACTTTAAAATTTTTAAATAAATAAAAATTTGATATTAATTTAAACTTAAAAATAATTTAATGTCTTGAGGATCAAGTGATATAGCCAAACCTTTTTTTTACAGAATGCATCACAGTGGGTTAATAATATTTATACGAAGCATTCAGATATGGCTATTTTAATTCCATTATGTTAAGGCAAACTTTAATGAAAAAGATTTTAATATATCGATAATACATTTTTAATCTGGTTTAAAAAAGGTGAGTATGGTAAAAACAATAGTATATTGATAATCTGATATTCATTCCTAGCTTGAAGGTCTCTGTAGTGGTTCATTCTGACACTATCCATTATAAATATAGGGCAATGAATATTTTGTGAAATTTAAAGAATTTTTGATATTAAAAAATATATTTTATATGCATTCAACCATAACCGCATTATCAATGATTTTATGATATATTCTGTTATTTTTATTTATAGAAGCAGCCTCTGAAATGTTTCAGTATTTTACAGCAAAAAAAGGTGTATGTAGAAGTTGCCTTCAAAGATTTTGCAAGCTTGGGTCTTGTTACAAAAATAAATATGATTTTTTCATACAAATACTGCTTTAATGTCTCGTTGTGGCTCCTAGCTTACGAAATATATTAGTTTATTCCTTTTTTTATTAATAATGCTACAATTTCCTCTTACCGGAGCTTTTACAAAAGATTTTGACGTGTAATGGAATTTTCTAACTAGTTATGTAATTATACTAATGGATATATTCAAATTCAACTAATCGTAAAATTTTATTTATGTTGTTTTAGAAAATTTATGGAATTTTTATACACACGCATAATGATTTTTCATTTTCGGTCAATAACAAAGAACATCTGTCACCACATATGAGATTTATACGTTTAGTATTTTCTAAATTTAATAATACTGACAACTCAGTTTTCTATTTCAGACCTATTTCACGGGCAATCACACAATGCTCATTTCATATTGGTCTGAGTGAAACATCTGGTTTCCTAAATCTATCAAAATAGCGCATGATTGTTTCTGTCATTGTTCCAATGGAGAAATAAAGGTCGTTTCTGATTGATCAAATTAATAATTTAGCAATCTATCCTATGTTTTACTACTCTGTTTATTGATTGTTGAGAATGGGCATGATTCAATGGATAAATTTTTAAAAACTTGTCCTGGTGAAAATGCGTTAAAATTTATTTGAAAAAGTTACGAGACTGATTGTAAAAGTAGCGAGTATTATTAAGAAACCCTGTATTTCATAGTACCATTTAAAGCAAAAAACAAGATGAATATTATTCAAAAAAATTGTATGAACATATTTAATTTTTATTGTCCACTAGATACAAATATAACAATTCAAATAAAAATTTAATTTTGCTAAAATCATATTTATAAATGAATCATATTTCTTCTGCCAATAAAATAAAAGCTCTGTAGATGAGTTCGTAGAAAAATATTCTTGTTTAAATTCAGGTCAATATATTCTATAAAATGTATTTTAATAGCTACAATGAGTTTAAAATGACTATAAATATATAAAACTGAACACAAGAATGTAAACTTCTTTCTTTAAGCAAAATTCATTTCAAATTTACTAGAAAAATTCAGATGAAAAATATTAAATAGGCATGTTTATTAATAGATGACTTAGCATTTGGTACAGAAAAAATTAGGAAAAACCATTTTTAGAATGTTTTTATACTTATTATTTCCTATATATTGTTACTTTTATGTTAGATTTAAATCCATTTAATAAAAATAACCTGTTACACTCATTTTCAAACAAAGAAAAAATGAAACAATTTTATTAACAAGGTGGCAGGTCATATAACCATTACACGCCTAAAAAAATTATTATAAGAACTAAAAATAATACAACTTGAGATTTTCAGAAACATTTTGTCAAAATTATTATGCATAATGTTTCATATATTTTGCGCTGCGTCTCTGTGCAACTTGCTATTTGATATGAAACTATTGGGAATCATATTGGCTGAATAGAAAAGCATTACGACACTAAGAAATATGTTTCTATGATCAAACGTATATATGTTAATTATAAGAGTAAACGCAGTGGTCTTCGTTGAATCAATGCATATATCTCGATAAAAAAATAAATAAGGTATGAGTAATATACGGAATCATATGGGAATTACAATTTCTTTATTTGAGCTCCTTAACACATAAGATTTATTAAAATAGCGATACCATAATTATAAAAAACTCTATTACATTATTGTACCAAGATCCTTAAGTGCAAAAAAGCGAATGAAAGAATTCTACAAATTAATAAGACTTTCAGAGACTAAACGTCATATTATATAGGATGACAGGGAAATTATTCAGATATAAATAAAGTGATATATATCTAACCGTAGTTAGTTTGAAAATTATTTGTTAAATAATAAAAATAATTTTTACATAAATATTAAATATAGAAATTTTACTTTATATTGTTCCCACACAGTAAAATTATATTTAAACTAATGATATTTTGTTACAAAATATTACAAAAATGAATAGCTAAGAGGTTGGGAAACACTAGAAAATTCAAAAAAATATTTTAAGTGACAGAGAAATCCACAATCAACTTAAGGCACCGTTTTGATCAGAAAACGAAATTTATGAAAATTTACTAATAGTACCTCATAAATATCTAAATTTTTGTTCAATATTGTTAGTTGAATAACCACTTCAAGTAGTTTTATATGATGTATTGCATCAACATTAATTACTTGGCTTTTTATAATTCAAAAATAAATCAAATCTGTACAGAAGAACATAAACAGGTGTCATCAACCTATGTCCTGCAAGCTTTCAGTCGGAAAAAAAAGATATTTACTCGGATAACCCCCTATATTTGTGTCATTTAATCTTTAGATAGTTCAAAATATCTTAATTTAACGTTTCAATCAACGGTAATAGATAGGATCATTATATTTTTTAATAAAAAGTTTAAAAACGTAACAAAAACAAATTTTAACTGTAAGAAATAATTTTTGTATCTGCACGAATTCTAAATAGAGTTATGCGTCTACGTCTAATCTTTAGAAACTAATACTTTCCACCGAATATATGCAAGATTCTAATTGGGATCACAGAGCTAACATTGTTTAGCCAGCGTGGTCAGAGATTTTGCTTGTATGGGTCAAATAGATTGAGATGTTAAACAATAGTAGTTATTTCTGCCAATACTAATATAAATTGTTATAGTTTTCTTTATATTATCGTAATAAAATGTAAATTTTGAAATCTATAGCTTTTACTTTGATTATTAAAGTATTTAAATCTTTTTCACTCTATTTGAAAAATTTGTGAACAAAATAATTTCATTACTTAAAATAAAGTAGATTTTTATGTTGCCTTAAGTATTATTTTGATTAAATTAAAGGACATGGAAAAAAGAAAAGTAAGTCAATTTAGAGCGCCGAATTTTTAACAATAATTGGACTCTACAATATTTTTTCATCCAAAACTTTGAAAATTCCTTATGCTTAATATGCCAACAAACTTTTTTCATCAATAAATTATCTAACATCAAATGACATTACGAATCTCGCCACAATAATTATGCTACCTTGAGTGGTGCTTCACGAGTGAAGTAAGTTGAACGACTACAAAATACTATAGCTAAACAAATATCACTTTTACGTCAAAAAATTGAAGAAACCTACAAAAACACATGGTCTAGATAAAATGTTTTTCAACTCATCGCTAAAAAGGATAAAGCAATTTACTGGCGATATGATCTTTAAGGACCTTTTATTAAAAGTACTTAATGTAGTTTGCCTAGAGAACAATGAGTTATTCAAGAAATTAGTTTATCGGCAAGAAAAATAACTAAGCGGATAAATGGCATAGCAACAAACGTCAAAGATGGTTTACGGCATGTTTTTAAGGGTCTGAAATGTTACTTTACTGCTACTGATGAGACCAACGATATTAAAGATACGTGCAAACTAACAGTATTCGTAAGAAGTGTAACATATTTCTTAGAAATCGTCTAAGAATTGGCCCAAATTATTCCTACAACAGACACAAGCACTGAGGAAGATAATTTTAAAGTCAATATGAAATGGATGATTGGTATGGATATATAATTATCAAAACTAGTTGGATTCACTACAGATAGAGCATTAGCTATGATTGGTAAGAATAAGGGGTTTGTTTCATTGCTACAGGAATATCATGGATGGAACTACAACATGATTAAACTTCATTGTATAATTTACCAGGATACATTGTATGCAAAAAAACTGTTTTAATGATAAAATAGCAACAACTCTGAAAATTGTTAACTTTATTCATTCAAGAGGACTATACATGGAGAGTTTCAGGAATTTTTAAAACAAATTGAATCTGAATATAAGGATATCACGTATTTTTCAAACTTTCGATGAGTTAGATGCGTTAAATGTTTGAAAGTGTCTATATATTGATAAAAGAGGTACGTATTTTTTTAATTTAAACAGCAAGATAATATTCACTTTTAAGATCGATATTCAATTGCTAAATTGTCATTTTTAGTAGACCTTACGATACATATGAATAACTTTAACCATAACCTTTAAGGAAAATATAAACTAGTATTTTAAAAGTTTAACCACATTAATGGTTTCGAAATGAAACTTTAATTATCCGAAGTACATCTTAGTAATGGGAATTATTATCATTGTCCAAATCTTCATAGACAAAAAGAATCCATCTCAAGTAAACTTGTAGTCAATACTATTTAAAATCTAAAAGGAGAATTTGCTGATCGCTTCATAGGCTTCCGTAGTTATGCAAATGTATTCAAATTATGTTGCAATCCTTATGCAATGAATGTCAATCAAATTCCTGAAATATATCAATTGAAATCATTCGATTTGCAGTGCAATAGGCTATCGGAATCTTAATTTTGCAGCGATTCCATTGTTGTTTTTATAAAAATTATGTAATACATAATAAAAAGTATGTATACCTCATCAAAAAGTGTAAAATCATTATGTCTTTGTTTAGGAGTGCAAGCAGCTTTTTCCAAACTGAAATTTACAAAAAATGTTTCAAGAACAAGATTGCTCGACGAGAACTTGGATGATGTTTTTGATAGTCTCGTCATCAAACATTAACACGGACTTAGAAAAATTATCATAAAAATATAAGAATACCCAAATAAGCCATTAAATATTCTATTCGAGTTATTTATAAATTTTCATTATTTAATCGTTTGTTCTTTATGGTATCGATTATGTAAAAAATTTGATTCTTTTTCTGCCTTTTTAATAAGAAAATACCTATACATTTTATACTAATAATTTTTCTGGCTATTTGATTATGCTCAACCTTCGAAGCTAAAAATATATGGTTATTCGACCCCATGCCAAAATGGTTGCCGGCCCCTGAACCAGAAGTTTTGTCCTTATAATGGAAGGATCGTTAAAAAAGTAAAAAACAAAAGCTTTCATCTCTATAAAAAAAATATTTCACTAGTGTTGTTACAAAACTCTATTCAAATGTAATAATCCTTGAAATATTATTTATTATACAACGCTTTAATTCAAAAAAAATTAAATCATTTGTAAAAATATTTTTAATGGGGCACTATTATAGAAGCATAGTAACAAAATTATATAATCGATCATTAACATAGAAATAGTAAAAAAACATGTATAATTTCTACATTACATATTTATGGTTATAGTAAAATATACACAATTTATACTTAATATATTAATTTAGAGATCAACTATCAAAATTTTTGATTTTTGAATCATTATAAGCAAGTACAAATCCCCTGTAAACCAATAATGGACTATGGTTCACAAAATACGAATCTTACTTTTATAGCTCCTTAGTATTTTCACTTATTTTTATAAATTAAAATCCTAATTAATTTCAGTATATGATTTTATAATGGTGTAATTTTTAAAAATATTCAACTGAATAAATATAAAAACGTATAAACTAATCTTCTTTAATATTAAAATTAGCAACAAAGAATTTAATAAATAACAAAAATTATTAAATTGTCTCATTATTATGATTTAGTCAACAAAATAGATAACAAATTAAAATAATTTTATTATTTGCTATAAAAATCGGCTTACAATGAAAGAAAATTCTCTTATTAAATTATTATTAATCTTCTATTTAGTGCCTAAATATTAACAAAACTTAATATACAATATTATTTTAGATTACTAATGAAGATATATTTAGGACAAATACAATATATTATAATCTTTTAACCCTTATATATAAATATTAGCTAATATATTGCTTCAAGGTTTACGATTATTAATAAGTAGGAAGATTGGTCATATTGGTTGAGTATTAGTACAACTAATAAGGAAAATCAAGTATATTACTCAAACATTTATGTCAATAACCAGAAAGGAATATTTTAAAATTGTTGCCCAATTTAAGCAGGGGACTTTGAATTTTAAGTGTCGTTTGTGTCAAGGATATCCATGCACTATAACCGTGGTATAAATTTTTCTAAAGATAATTATATACAAATATTTATTTTATAGTTTAAATGTGATCATTATATTTGTAATATGTGTTTATCAGGCAAAACCATAAATAAGAAAGAATGCCCTGTGTAATTTTCTTTATTGCATTTTTTTTGAATAAAATATAGATGTGGTATACCTATCGAATCGTGTGAACTAATAACTACCCATTCAACTTATATATGCCCAGTAGAAATTGAATGGGATAAGTTTTGCGACAAAGCTTTTACTGATTACATAAAATTCAAACAACATGTATATTTACATATATATTAATATTATTAATATTTAAAAACATCAACATTACTTCTATAACTACTTTACTTAACACAGTATTGACAATAATCATTTATAAAATTGTTTTTTATCCTAAAATTAGCTATATTCGATATTCTTACCAAATACTTTTAAATTTTATAGGTAAATTTTTCTTACATTTGCTATAATTATCAAGTGTTCATGCCTTACCATAAGCTTAATTTTCATTAAATTTAATAGTTATCAAATTTCACAGAAAAGTGCAATATTAATTTTACAATTATATATAATATTAATAAACACCTGTTTAATATATTAAGATAGTAGAATACGAAATCATTATTTGATTCTGAGATGATTTACCAATTACATTTATATATATTTTTTGACATTATGTGATCACTGATGTGAGCACACAGCAGAAAATAGTTAATTGACTTGTCAATCATGGGAGATGTTGCATTAAATATAACTAATATAAAATGCCTTTTTTACATAAATCTTAATTAAACTACTGACTATATTTTACAATCTGATGCTGGAGAAAATATATGTGTTTCAATTCAACACATTACATTTAATTCTTTGTATGTAATTTGTAACTTATAAACTTTATATTTCCAGTTTTGTAATCAAAATTTTTAGTTATAAGTTTTTGGTACGTTTTATTAATAATTATCAATTTTTAAAATGAAAAGTGTATGCATCAGATTTATGATAGCTGCAAAATAATTTTTTAAATACCTATCATGCCTAACATATTTACTATACTGTATAAAGCTAGCATATAATTGATGTTAAAACTGTGATTTTAGTTTTTTTATTTTTATCACTTTTTAAGGTTCAAGTAAAACTTACTAATAGTTATATATAAATGATCCAATTACTACTTACAAAGTATCAGAATTATTTTCCATCATAAGTGTGAATATATAACCAGTAATAAATACTGCCTTTTATGGTTTATCGCTGTAAAAATGTATCCTCTAAGGCAGAGGTGGGGAAAGTTTTTGACTAAGAGGCAGCGGATTTTTTTGCAATATATTTAAATAAATAAATCATTTCAATAAAGTTTTATAATAAATCAATACATAGAAGTAGAAACTGATCTTTGAAAACATTTATTTTGAAGAAAAAGCACCTCAATGGAATTGATGTAGGTGATCATAGTCATTTACTAATTTGTCATAATTAGGTGTTAAGCTGTTTTAGCTGATTATGATTTATTAACTTTCTTATTATGTCTGCTGACAATTGATAGTCGAAGCAAAAAGCATAAATATTTTTTTGCAATGTTTTGAAGATTTTTAAAAGATTTTGATTTTAGAGAATTATAAAACTCAATCAGTTGTTTACTTTCAAATACTTGCTTCAAAGATTTGTCACCATGCAGATCAATCTGTTCTAACTGAAATCAATTGATAGTTGTTTCAATTTTTAAATTTAAATGTAAGCTAAGTAAATCAAACAGATATATCATCACCGTGAATTCAGCACATCTTATGTTAAATTCCTCGTGTAATGTAAGCAATTGAGAACTCTATTTGTCCTAAAAAGCTTGTATAATTATATCAGCTAGTGATTTTAATTATAGAAATCGGGTAATGTTGTGTTTATTCTAACGCTTTGAAAGTAAGTTAAGCTTTAATTTAATTCAAAGACTTTTTCCAGCTTGTACAAAACATGAGTGAACAGGCACTTACTCTGTAATTTCGTATTTAATCTAGCAGAATTTTACTTTATGTCAACAAAAACGTCAAATGACTCATCTTTACCTTTAAAAAGTCATAAGGTATGTTTTCTGTATTTTAAAACAACAAAATCTGTTCCTTGTGATCCCAAACTTTTTTCATACTTTTTTCAATCTTAACAAATGTAAATTTATGTGGTGAAGCAGATCAGTAAAACCTGCCTTAATATAATACAAGGAACCTCTGAATTTTCTATGCATATTGCTTCACGTAAATTAGTTAGCTGCACCACCAGATTCGTAATATGATTTAATTTTTAAGGTTGACTTACAGAGGTTTTTTTAATATGACGATGTGATAAAAGGCAATATTTTTTGCACTTAAAAATTCATTTTTGACTTTATTATTCAACGGCTTTACAAGGCTTAAATATAATTATTAGTGAAAGAAGAAGCATCATCGGTTGTAACAATTACTAATTTATCTAAAGGTAATTCCGACCTATGTAAACTAGTAGTAACACTGTTTACACATCTTTTGTAGAAGTAGTTTCCTTGATAGATTCTATAGGTAAGAATTCCTCTGTAATTTAAAATTTGTCCCCGATTCGTCTGAAGCAATTAAGTAACAAAGCAGTGTCCTAAAGATCATTATCTGCATTGAAAGCAATATAAAATCGCTGAAAATTATCACCAATTGTCAAAAACTATTCTTAAATACCTGAGGCAATGTTGTCGGCGTAGCAAAGGTATGGCGTCTACTTTTGATTTTAATTCATACATTTTTACACAACATCAACCATGCAATCTTTAATAAATTCTGCTTTTGCATAAAATTTGTCATTTTGCAATTTTGTGGCTAACGCAAAAAAATTTGACCTTGTTTCGTTGTAAACATTGTGTTTTTATAAGGACACTGATGCTAGTCAAAGCTCTTTACCAGATCCAGTGCTACCTTTTTCAGTTTCTTATTTGATACATTGTATCTATATTTGGTTTGCATGATTTATAAGTGATGTTTTAATTTTATTTCTTTAATGCATCAATAATGTCGTAAAAAAAATTAAGCATATAGTTTACTCTCGAACATCAGTAAAAAAATATCTTTTTTGCCAGTTTTTTCAATGATTCTACGTTCATTGTAAATTTTTTGCCTTTATGGTTGTTCAGTAAAATTCATTCTGAACAATTTTGCGAGTTGTTAGCTCCATAAAAATAGCTATAGATTGTAAAATTTACAAGTATTGTTGACAGTAAAAAAAGGAGTGCATGCAAAAATAAAAACAAAACTAAGCAAGCGAGCGAGCAGACACTGGAAAAAATCTTAAACTAAACACATTTTAAACGCATTAAAAAATATTTTAGTTTCTGCTTGAATGTGTTATGTTTTTTTTCAGTTGCTATTCCTTATGGTGTAAAACTAAATTTTAATTCATGCTGAAAATTATCAAAAAAAAGAATATACTTATTATTTACCGTTTATGAAAAATAGAACTAACTGCAGGTTAATTCATTTTAGTTAGATATTTTATTTTATTAATTATATCATCCCTTAAAATTTTTAATTGTGACAGCAGACGACTGCAGGTCTTTGTTTTTCTACCCTTGGTATAGGTGAATTTTTTGAGTTATCCTTAAGAAAGAAACATTTATTACTACTCTTGATATTTATAACCATCAAATGATAAAATTATTGAATGATTTCATGATAGAAAAATTATTTTATCAGACAAGTAACAGTAGATTTCAAAATAATCTATATTTCTTTTGCTAGATGAGAAATAAAAAAATAACTTCATATAAATCAATTTTAGACCAAATTTAATCATTTATAATCCTCAAAATATGAATTCAATGTATTATATAGTCAAGAGAATAATAATTTATCTCTTACCACATATTCTATCATCGGTAGATACAGTCAAAAATATGGCAGAAATTTTTTCCTGAGGTAAGATATTACGGTAACACTATTACATGAAATATTTAAAAATCTAAATCAAAGTCTAGACTTACCATCTGAAAATCTACTATTAATATACTTTATATTAATAATTTTTATACTCTGTGGTAATAGTAAATAAATTTTTGTTATAAAAATATATTAACAGAAGTACCTAAAACTAATATATTACAGTATATAAAGATATATCACTCTTGATAAATGTGTTTTTTCGTTCCATTTATTATCGACAATATTTTTATTCATGTGGGTCATCATTACTAAAATATGAATGATTATTATTAACTATTCTCTACTCCCAGCTAAAAGTAGGTAGCATCGAGCATACTCTTGCAGAGTCTGTAATGACAGTTTAAAAAATATATATAAGTAGTAAAAATCAATGTGAAAACAAATTACAGATAATAATGTATTATTAAATTACAAATACTTAATTTTTGTAACTCTTATTATCAACTATGACAAACAAGTTGTCTGGCGCCCTTAATTATATGCAACTTAATATAAAATACCATATTACTAGTTTATCATAATTATAAATTTCACTTGTGTTTCATCAATTTAATCTGCTTTACCTCGTTAGAGGCAAAGTTATAAAATCATAAATAGTGATTATTTACTTATTTTAGTTAAAAAGCCATATTTAATATTTCAGGACAGATAATTGTAAGTTCTGTTGCAAATTTTAGAACTCTATAAATTTCTAATGAATTTTTTAAGACATTATTTCATCGAGTAATATATGGGTACAAATCGCCTAAATATTATCAAAAATTTGGTGATGACTATTAAAAATATCTCGTATTCTAATCTTATAATTAAAAAAAATTTATTGTCTAATTAAGGTAAGTTTCTATACAGTAACTATTGCTACATATCCTTGCAGCTTAGTTATTCGTATACGATGCATACTTTTGCAAAGGCTGGTTACGCAATTTATTTTAAGACTCTGTAAAAATATTTATTAATGATATTTTTATTTCGAAAATTGATGAAATCATATCTTCGTTTTTACAGAGTTTAGATTAATCTGTATATACCTGTTATTGCTATTTCACTATAAATACGCATCACGAAAAACATTACGAAATAAATAAATTTATTTTTGTAATGACGATTCGTATAGTGTCAGGCATGAAACTGCGATATTCACGTTAAGTATCTTTAAGCGTGTGTTATATCTTTTTGCGCTATAAATATAATATCGGTGACAGGGCTAGCAAATAATGAAGATTAGAGAAATGAATTTTAAATAACCCATATAACCTCAACTTGAAGATATCGAAGCTATCTGCATCATAAAATCGTTCTCTGCTAGTCAATAATATGCTTACTATAGAATAACATGTTGCCTATTACAAGTCAGCTACACACTTCTGAAATACTAAAGGCAGAATAAAGTGACTCTAAATGCTCTAAAAATTTGGACTACTTCATATTATAATTTCCTCACGACCCCAGAGAAGAAGTGGGACACTTTCATGGAGGCTTGTATCCGAGAAAGACAGTGAGGGAATATTTCAATAGTTATTTGCAGTTGCCTAATTTTGCTAGACCTAACTTAGCCCTCGAGGATAAAAACTTCTTCATTCGACTAAAACTGATCGAATGTACACCAGCCATGTACAAACCAATTATAAATGCGGAAAAAATAATGTACATCAATCTGTTAAAAGACAAAGTTAAGGCCTTTATCGAGACGTCAAGTCAAGAAATAGAGTCTATTAATGCTTTTGGTACAAACAGGAGGAAAGTATAAAATTGTGTAAAATTTGGCAATTAGAATCATATGCCTACAGATTGCAAGTGTATGATTATATGTAACAAATGTAATCAGAAAGGGCATATAGCCCAAATATGCTAATCATACGACAATAATACTATGCAGTTTAGTTGTATTGATACTATTGTAGTATAATGTTAATTTTACTATATGTTTTTCTGTGCAAGCCAAATATAGCTGCAGCTCTGCTACAATGAATCATAATTTCTCTGCTATTGTTAGATTATTTAGGTAGAGTGTACCTGCTCTAAATGAAACGAGATCTGGCTGTTCACTTTTATTAGAAAAGTTAATTTGAAAATTTGCTGTCACATACTAATGATAAGTTATATGCTGCAAATAAATCCACATTAGAAGTTATTGGATTGATATATTGTTCAATCAATATGCTGATTCCATTTTGCGGACTTTATTGTTGTAACAAACACAACACATGATTGTATTATTAGAAGGGATATAATTAATGCTCTAAATCTTTCCCTGCAACATAGAAAAGATACGTCATTAACAACTACCTAAAAATACTAAATTTTGTTGATTTTAAAAATAACGTAACGATAAAATATCCTAGTATTTATGGATCAATAACCTCAATTATACCAAATAGACTTTCGAAATTATACATAAATACAGAGTAAGGCAACTTTTATGTATTAATGAGACAGATACAATTCGCATTAAGGAATGAGGTGAAAAAAAGAAGTTTCTGATATGTTATCAGATGAAATAATTTAGGAGACCAAAAGTTCCTTTAATACACCTATTGTTATTGTCGAAAAAAAAGAATCAAGGCTATTGATTCTGAGTCTAATAGAGAATGCTAAACTCTGTCAATACTAGAGAACAATTCTCTGTCCTAAACTACTCTGGGGTTTTTTCGTCAATCTCAAGCTGTAACACATTTTCACGATAGATCTCAAACAAGAATATTTACAAATGCAACTGGATAAACGAAGAAAACATAAAACTGCCTTAACTACTCATATTAAGCACTACATTTTTAACAGATTTCCCTTTAGGATAGTCAGTGCTTCAGCATTGATCGAAAGGACAATCAATCAGTTATTTTCCAAATATATTAGACAATTCTTCCATGTTTGCCTATGTGATATTATAATATTCTCAAAATCAGCTACAGACCACAAAAGCCATCTTGATATTATTTATGGGGGATTGAATAATCATAGTTTGAAAATCAACCATAAAAAATATACATTTAACGAAAATAAAGTCAGCTAATTGGGTCATATTTTATCATAAAATGAATTATAATTGACCAAAAGAAAACTAGCTGTATCAGCAATTTTTCTATCCAAAAACTGTGCTCGCTTTTAGGTCATGCCAATTATTACCGATAACATATCATTAATTTATCCAATTGTGCATAGCTCTTATATTCTCTCTGTAGGAAGAACGTATCTTACACCTAGGATAAATAATAACCAGCCTTTTTTGATAAGCTAAAAAAATGGACTAAGTAATACACTTCTTTTGGCATACCCAAACTATCATAAAAGGTTTACAGTAACTACTGACGCTTCAAACTATGCAGTTAATGCTGTACTTGGCCGATCCCAAGGTGATAAAAATTTTATTATTCATTTCTTAAGTATGGTTCTTTATGAATCCTAAAAGAAATATTCAACCAACGAAAATGAAGCACTTGCTGTAGTAATTGCATTAAAGGCATTCCAAAAATACTTAATCGGTAGCAAATTTATCCGTATACCGAAAACAATCCCTTAGCTTATCTGATGAGATCAAAGAATAGCTGTGGTAAGATAGTAAGATGTAATCTCTTCTTACAATAATATAATTTCAAAATTAAATATAAAAAAGGCATAATGAACTAAGACGCTGACTGTTCAGGGTGAATTCCGCATTCACCATCCAAACACGTCATCAGGAATTGTGAATTATGTATAGATATCAACAAAATCGTTGCAAAATAAGCAAAGGATAATTTTACACGCAAAATCATAAGTATCATTGAAAAAGCAGCTTTCTAAAAAAATATGATATTAAAAATTGCATTCTTTGCACAAAATTAATTGTAAATTATACCAAATATTGTAAAATTTATGTTCCATATGATTAGTGGTACTCCATATTACACTGCGGTCACCTAACTTCAGGTCATTATGGATATTTTAAAACCTTCTGCCACATAAGAGATCTGTTCTACTGGACCGGCTACAAGGTTAAAACTAAAATATTTGTTAGGAATTGTAATAACTGCCAACGCGACAACCTAAATGTTGAGAAAGCCCCCATGATACCTATTATATGGTCAAAACCATTCGAAATAGTGATTATTGATATCATTGGACCTATAAATCTAACTAAACACGGTAACAGATATGCCCTTTTCATGGTTGATACTTTTTCTAAAATCGCTCAGGCTATACAGGTGACTAATATATCTGCTAAATCGCCGCTCAAGCATTGCTCAACAACATCATATATATTTATGGTCGTCCTAAAAGAATTCATAGTGATAACAGAAAGAACTTGCTCTTTCAATTGTTTAAAGATGTTTTAAAATTTCTGAAGGTCTAACAGTCTTTTACAAGTCTTTATCATCCTGAAGGTAACTGAGCGATTGAAATGCTCAACAGAACAATCAAAACAATGTTGGCTAAAATGGAGTGATCCCTTTCAACTTATTAAAAGAAATTATTCGGTAAATTACAAACTTAGAACTCACCGTAAAGATGAAAACACCAACAGAAATATTATAAAACTATTTTTTTTAGTCGATGATAAGAATGAATGTAATGACGACTCGTATAGTGTCGAACAAAGTTCGGATAGTCGCGTTTAGTATCATTAAGCATAGTGATATACCTCTTTGCGCTATAAATATTACAATTGTCATATATCATAATATATTTTATTAGATATTTTAATTATACCATAAAATTCAACTTTTTTTTATTTGGTTGAATATTTGGAATTAGAGTATTATATAAAAATATTGTTGCCTTTACTTAAGGTATAAATGAAAATACAATAAAAAATATAGTTACCTTAAATAAATTTTTTTTATTAAGTTTTTATCTATGTGAATAATGAATATTAAATTTCAAAGATATTCATAAATTTTGCTTTTTTATTTGCATCAAAAAGTGAAAAATTAAAGAATAATTTAATTTTTTTTATACAATATAACTTATTTAAATTTATTTTTAGTAATAAAAATTCAGTTAACTAAAAAACAAAATTTTACAATAAATAAAATTATTTTTTTTAATAATTAACACTTTTAATATTCCTTTTCGTGTTAAATTCAGATTCATTCGGCACCAGTGCAATCAAAACTAATGTCTAAAATATTCTCTAATTTATTTTACTAACTGAATTTTTCATGTATCATTACCCTCTAACGATCAGATAAACGATACTCCACTAACGTTTTTAGGGTAAAATTTACTTCACTTTTATATTACATACACAGATGTAAATAAATAAACCATTATTACGAAGTATTGTTGAATTTTAACATGTGAAACTATAGGAATCGTGGAACAATTATCAAAGTTAATCTATGCACTAATCCTATTTATAAAAAATTTTTTGTTACATATACTCACTCATCGGTCATGATCGCGTAAGAAATTGTCGCTTCAAATAAAACATCTACATTTTATAACAGAAAAATATAAATGAATAATTGTAATTTTTTTACTGACATTTATAACAAATTTTGGGGCCGTAATTTGGACATTAAGACTAAAAACAAATTTAACACCATTTTGACGTTATACTGTCTTTTTATCTGAAGCGGACAGATGGCTTAGTGGTATAGGCTTAGAACTCATGACCCCAAGGTCATGAGTTTGAATCCCGGTGCCGCCCACTGTTTCTGGTCAATCGTATCCCTTAATCCGAAGTTAGTAGGAACACTATGGTAATTGCATGTTTCTATAAAAAAATTATAGTACATGCTGGTAGTAGGAGGAAGCCTGATGGGAGGGCGAAATCGAGTGCTGATGCATTAGGTTACGATAGTAAATTCCTGCCTCTGTTGAGGTGATTTCCATAGAGCCAACGTCCAATAAATGGATAGGGTAGGGGTCTTATTATCTCCAAAACAAGGATGCTTTTTTTTAGTGGGTTAAATTCCCACACTACCGCAGAGTTATAAGTCGGAGTTGGTGTGCGATGTCATGTGGTTTGAATATGATCGTAAAAACTCTGCTGTGGTGCCTACAGAGTTTAATGAAGCAAGTCTGACCAACTTGAACTTCACAGCCTAATAAGCTGCGCCAGGGGTTTAACCTCCTAACTAAAAAAATGTCTTTCTATCTTTCGCAAAAATAGCAATGTGTTGGCTTTTGATTAAATTTTGATATTATATTTGTAGTTACACATTTCTTTGATTTATTCTTAATTTTCTTGATAGAATTACGGTCTAAAAGTTGGCTATACAGTCTCTCAGACCTTTTTTTATTAAGGTTCTCCTTAATTTTTTCACATTTTAAAATATATCTTTCAATAATGAGAACGCGCTATTAAGTAATAGGTCAATCATATCAAAAAAAACAATCAGAGGCCATCTTCTAGTAAATCTGCATGTGTAAAATAATGTCAATATTCTATCGACATAATCCACCCCAACATTGGTTTGGTTGTAGTGCATTATTACTTTTGCCTTAAAATTTGACGAATCATCTGTAACAGTGTTATTAGTAGAGCCAGTTGACGACTGGATGTTAGCATAATCTTTTTTACATACGTAAAAATGTCCACATATATAATTCATAAAAAAACAGATGTTCTACTGTACAATGATCTTTTTGTGATAGATAGAAGGTAAGGAAGTATTTTTTTATTTTCACGTATCGTTTCTACGAATGTTAGTTTGTTTTGTTTTAATTTTTTTGCCAGTGGAATGAATAAAAAATTTGAGACCACAGCATTTTTACCAGAGTGGAATAATGAGGTTGATAGTAAAGGACGACGCTTTCGTTGACATTGCATTGTCTTAGTGCTCCTAAATTATTTTTACTAAGATATATCATTATTTTATAAATCTATTTAGCAATAGGATCTACTAACAGAAATAACTTTACTCCGTACTTTGCAGCATTTATTAACATATATTGACAAAAGAGTCTTCCTTCTCTAAATCATAAAAGTTGTTCATCGATCGTAACATCTTCATTAGGAAAAAAACATCTAAACAAAATGACAGGCCATGCATCCATATTTTATGAATAGGGCCACATTTTTCTTCGTTCCTGCGTTATAATCTTGTTCTAAAATCATCAAAAAAGAGCCTTTTTAATTTATTTTTATAACTAAGAGTGGAAACAACTGTCGGTAGATTTCTTTACCTTAATTAACGCTTAAAAATCAGATAGAGGCTCCTTTCTATCATTATGAGTAGCCATTAGCACCAGAAGGCCTAAACGAAATACCCTTTACACTTTTATTATCCACATCATTGCCACTCATCTTAAAAGAAGTGTTTCCAAAACCATATTTGTATACACTGTTATTTTGTTACAAACCCTGGCTGTGAAAATAACAAAAAGCAATCACAAAGATTTGAATTTTAATAGGGCATTAGAAGTGGCACCGAGTGCTGAATTCATAATATCTTCAACTCGAGTTTTAGTTATAGCTCGTTTTGATGTACTCTAAATAATTCCATTTGTACTTTTCAAAATATCATCATTTGCTTCAACATCTATCTCTTGATCAGATACATCACTTTCACCTGTAATTTGATCTTCAAGTTTCACTTTCGGAAGAGCTGAGCTCAGTTCAAATTATATAATTATCGCACATATGCATTACTTTGCTTACTTTTTTTGTCCAACAGGCGATTTTCTTAAAAACAACTCGTTGGATATTATTGAAATTTTTTTATTAAGCTAATTATTATACATTGTTAATTTAATGTTTTAAAATAAGTTGGGTAAATTTTACCCCAAAAACGTTAGAGATCATTTTCAATTAAAATTTTTTATACTTTATATATTTTCATATTTATCATATAAAATTATCGAACATTATGTCACATAAGAACACCTATGATATGAAGCAATTCAAAAGACGGAAAAATAAGATATGCAAGATGCCAAATTGTTTTGGGGTCAATCTTACCCCAAAAGCGTTAAAGGGTTAAAAAAGTCAGAATAACGCTCTAATTCATAACAAAATAAAAGCTCTTATAAGCATTATAATTCAAGAATCCTGTTATAAAAATGAATTATCTAATTATATATGACAGTAAAAATTGAACTTTCAATTCTCATATTATTTTGGAAATCATATAAAATTAATAATTATGAAAAAATTTACATTTCATAATAAAATGAATATATAGTTACATATTTGAAAGATGAAAAAAATATTATGTAGGCGAATTAAATATGGATAAAGCCATCATTGCTTCGTTATAGTTACTATAGTATATGTAATTTCAATTAATTGAAATATTACGCCTTTAGGCAATAATTTCTAGCAAAAAAGAAATACTCATGCTACAATATGAAATTAATTAAGAAAGTCACTATTTACATTAGACTTAATATTAAGATACCAATGAATATTTATTGTTCACTACTTTAGATAAAATTATATTGAAATTTAGTTATTTTGATCAATTAATTTTTGTGGTTCAAAGATTCATGAAAGCTCTTATTATATGATTGTTTTAGATTAAAATTTGAATACACTGAAAAATCAAAGTTAGTTAGTTTAAAGTTTTTTATCTATAGGTAAAAAATATTATAATTTTAATCTTATAAATGTGACATAAGAAGTTAACTTTCCTATTAAAAATGTAAAGTCATACTATTTACGAAAAAATTTCATCGTTAATCTCAAAAATTTGCTTAAATTCAATATCGTAGTCAAATGTAATATATATTAGGATTTATTTTTTAATACTTATAATCAGTTGAAAGGTCGTCACTATATAAAGTATCACAGAAGTATTATTCTGTAGTAAAATAGATTAGACGTATTATAATATTAAAAAATGTAAATCGATTTAAAAGTATTACAAGAAACTTTCAGGAGCATGACATTTTCGTTACAAAAATCAAAGATTGCCCTGAATTTATTTATCAAACTATATATAAGAATATATTGGACCTCTAAGTTTAATATAAATTGCAATTTTAATAAATTGTCTAATATTACTAGTTATTTTAGAGAAAGAGGTATTATTATTGTTCCTCATATAATCATAAATTTAAATACCTTGTGACATATTAAAGCAAGTAATATGCCTATGACATTTAAGGAATATGATGAAATTACTGACCTAGTTGGAAAAAATCGGGGTACAAAATATAGATGTTTTAAATGTGGTGGACATCCTATTAATATCGCCGTAGTATAATTTAATATAAGAATTTTTATTTTTATATTTAAATTATTAAACGATAGTTAGAATGTGGACATTTATTTTGCGTATTATGCAACACCAAACAGTCACTACTCATTGATAAATGTGCATTGTATATTTCTTTAATATATATAACATGAATAATTAAAATATAGTTGTAGATGTCCCCTATACATAAGTTACATAGTTGCTACTGATGAAGCATTCATATGTCCTGTTAAAATCAACAACGCCATACCGTGTGGTAAAGCCTTTCGTTGCTTCAAAGAATTTTGTGCCCATGCTATTTCGCATGTAAAAGTGAAATTTTAAATTCATGATATAGCTATAGTCTTATTACTATTGTAATTCATTTTATTTCTGTATAAAATATATTAAAAATTCTTGAATAAAAATTTTAATCATATTTTACGTATTAAAATAAAAGCTAAATTATGATTTATAATTAAATAATCATTATTTTCGTTAGTTTAAGTCTATTTTTAAATGTGTATTTAATTTTATGATTATCTATCAATTATTCTTATTTATGATTATAATTTTATTTTAAAAATAAGATATCATTATTTAAAACTACAAATCATTCTGCTTTTATAGTAAATAATACTATAAAAATAATTAATAATATTTATGTTCATTATGTATATTAGATTGTTTGAATAATTTTTTCGGTTTCTTTTTTAAAAGTATATTAACAATATTTTAGGTAACTTGTAGGTATAATTTAAGGTGTGATCTTGTTCTTATCTCAAAATATATAATTTCGTAGTTTTTACGAAATTCAAACAAAGTTGTAGAAGTCAAGAATTCTAAATGCAATAACTGCACATATTTTAAATATTTAAATTTTATAATTTTGATCTTATTCTTGAAATTTTTTTTACATATTGTACTTCAAGGTATCTGAATTAATAATATTACACGATAAAATTTTTGTGTCGATGTTTAACTTGGAAAATTATCTATGTATATGAATAGATTGATAAACGTATATATATGCTGCATACATACTAAATAATTTATTGGTATAGACGAGCGTTTTTCAACCTTTTTGCCTTTTTAGGGGAGCTTTAAAATTAATTAGATGTCTAAAGGAATTTATGCGCTAAAAATCATATACCACATCTCTCTGATATATATATATACACTTTTATTTATTTATTTAATATGCATATAAGAAAAATTAATAATTTGTTTTAATTTGTTGCTATGCTGGATAAGACTCATGCTGCCCGTTTATAATACCTCATTAAGGATTTTTGATTCATATACAGAAATATAAATAAACATAATTATGAAGTAATCAATATCATATATCTATAATAAATAATTCTACACTAAATTAAAAGAGATAATTATGGGTTAATTTTTCATTTATACGTTCTTTACTGGCGTATTGAAACATAAAGAATAAATTAAAGCCACATGTACTAAAATTTAATATGTTATAAAAAGAACTTAAGTTTCAGTGTATGATAAAGTAATATTTTCTTCTCTAGTGTGAAATCTGTGTCTGTCTTATGGAACGAAAATACTTGATTGGAGGTTAAACTCTAAGATAAATACACAAATTTTATTTTTATTTGATAGAAAACAATTCATATTTTTGCTTTTAAAACATATTACAGTCGAGATTGGATATTGCGTGACTGGATATTGCGTAATTAGAGATTTTCAAAGTTATCCTTTAAAGAGAGAAATTTAGTTTTTTCAAATTGTTATTATCTTATTGCAATGTAAAAATATTTGTTAACAAAAAATTTAAAAAATTTATTAATACAAAAAGTCTCGTTATTGCGTGGAAATTTTTTATTGCGTGGTTGTTAGGCGCAGCGTGACTCGTTATTGCGTGGTTTTTTGTGGTCAATTCGTTTAATTCAGATAGTGTTTTTTCATTATGTCCCGTGAACAACGCAATATTTCAGAGAAAATGGAAATCATCAATTACTACAATTCAATAAAAACGTTGAAGGGTGCGAAATCAATGACAATTTCCAAGTTTAAATTGAGTGGTATAGTAGTCTTCTATTGAATAGTATTGTAAAATCACATTTAAGGTCATTCAACACTTGATAGAATTCTTTCGCACGAAGATAAATTCAAAAATCCAGATATTGAAAGTAAAAGGAAGAGACATTCGGCAGGCAGATTCAAAAATATAGACGATGAAGTGTATGATTCGTTTGTTAAACAACGGTCAAATGGTAACGTTCTGTTAGGAGATGCCATTATCAAAAAGGCTTCTTATATTGCAAATAAAAACAAAGTTTCCAATTTTAAAGCCAGCAAGGGATGGCTTGCAGGGTTCAAGTCAAGATATGGGATAGTTTTCAAAAAGTTCCATAGCGAGGCTGCGAGTGCAGATGTTGCATCTGTCGACTCATGGATTATTGAGAACATTGATTTGATCAGAGCATATAATCCAAAAGACGTTATTAACATCGACGAAACTGCTCTTTATTATGAGCAGTTACAAAATGGTAGTTACGTTTTAAAGGAGGAAGTCGGGATTAAGGGGAAAAAATTATCCAAAAAAAGGGTGACTGTTTTACTGTCCTCAGCTTTAAATGGGGATAAGTTCCCATTAGTTGTTATCGGGAAATTTCAAAATCCTAGATGTTTTAAAAGAGTCAAACACCTCCCATGTGAATATTATGCACAAAAAAGTGCATGGATGACTTATAGTATATTTATAGAAATAATGAAAAAGTTTAACCGAAGGATGATAAATCAGAATAGAAAAGTCTTAATTTTGTTGGACCAATGTCCAGGCCATCCAAAAAATATTGATTGCTTTGAAAATATCAAATTTTTGTTGTTACCTAAAAATACAACTAGTATTTTACAACCCCTTGATTTAGGCATCATTCGTTGCCTTAAAAGCAGGTACAAAAGTTCAATGACCGAGTGAATGGTTTTATGCGAAGATTCTATCATAAAAAAATATACATTGCTTGACTCAATGAAAACATTAATTAAATGTTGGGACAGTATTCCGCCGCAAATTATTATTAATTGCTTTAAAAAATCGAAAATATTTGGAGGTATTAAATAAAATTACGACAATAAAGTTATTATCAGTTTATAGACCAAGAAGATGTGACTGAGATACCTCAAATCAGCAACTGTTCTCAAGGTAATATTTAACGTATACGTAATTAATTTTTTCTAGATGAAATCGAAGATTCAGAAAATATGTTTGATGACGATTATGAAGCAACATGCGAGGAAGGAAATAATGAAGACTTATTGCCCATAAGTGACGAATCTGACGATACCGGATCAATCATTGAAGACATCAAAATTTCAATTAATCAAATGTAAAATGCAGTGAACGTTCTGAGGGAAGCTTTTATTAAAGAGGATCCGACGGGATTGTTTGATTTACATCCCATAACGGACCGAGTTTTAAAAATATCATGAGAAAGATTCCGACAAACTAAAATTACAAGCTTTTTCGACAAAATTTGGTAAATCACACTTCATTTAATTAAATAATATATTTATATATAAAAAATTGATTTTCACTAATTGGCATCGAACGTAAACACGAAAAAATCGTATTTTATAATACACTGCGCACGCAAAGGTCTGGATATTGCGTAAAAATTTTTTATTGCGTGGGTTTTTGTGTGTCCCAGAAACCCACGCAATATCCAATCTCGACTGTATACATGAAAAGATCTTGTCGCGCATGTCAGAGTTTCAAAACTGCAGCAATATATTTACTGCGTTCCTATGAATAGAGTGATACTCTCTTTTCACAAGATACAAAATTTATCTAAAAATAGGTCTGTAAATTATATTTTTAATGTACGATCACATTTTAGCTCTCAAATTTCTTCTTCTTATTTTAACATCAAATTCAAATTATGGTCGCCTCACTAAACCATATCCCAGCGTTGAAAAATTAAGAAAGTAATTTTCATTTCTAATACATGTTTACTTACGCTGGGATTTAATAATAACTGGAATTTTCTAATATCTCACTTTGCTTACAATCCCATAAAAAAGCGTAAACTTCTCAAGGTTCTGTTTTGCGACATGTTTTTTCCACAGATTCACTTTTATTTTTAATGAAAAAATTTTATATACTTGAAGTCGTTATATTTTCTCTGTGGTCATGTATTGGCTTGTTCTGATGATTCATGTGACTGAAAATATCCGATAAATAACATAGCTTCCGCACAATTTCACAGCTTTAAAGCGCTCAGCAAAATCTTGTTTATTAGTTTTTTAAGTATTTCTGCAACTCCGTTGTGAGCTTGAGCACCATATTTAGAACATTTTCTTTATATGCGATTGGATTTCTGTATGTTGCACTACATTAACATGTTGTTGATTTAGATTTTCACACAGTCTTTTAAAAATTTTGGGTCCACTGTTTTCTGTTTAATAAACTTGTCCATTTTTGTAGCATCGTCAAAAAATTTTTAAGTTCATCTTGAAATGTTTTTGACAACATCTATCTGTGATAAAAGCAGTGTGTTGAGATTATGTCACGGTTTTTCTAGTTTTACATAAGTGAAAAAACGTTTCACAGAGCCACCCATTGATAGGGCATCATCACTACAAATGCTAGAACAATCCTTCCACAAATAATTTTTTTTAGATATGAGGACACAATATTGAACTTACCTGTTCTTTTTCTTGTCTTTGATGGTTTAATGCAGCGTAGAAATTATTTTAAAATGTCACCGCCGTTGATAAATCTTACAAAAGCTAAAATATGACAGTTTTGGTTAGATCTATTGAATTATGAATCTGAATAGAGAAATTATTATTTTCAATTAATCGCACCCAATCTCCTCAATATTATGTGCCATATTATCAGTGCGTTGGCTTATTGTACTTTTTAAAGTAAAGCATTTTCAATTTCATTTAGTTTATTTTGCACGGGTATCTTACCGACTATAATTATACAAGCTGACTGTATAAAATTTTCATCAAATAAATTACTTTTCCTTTTCTATGTAATAATTTTTGGTGCGAAATATTAGCTTCAAAAGAAGTTTCACTGATGCTAACTTTACTAACGAAAGCTTTATTCTGTTTCTTTTTAAATTTTAACAGCCCTTAACAAATTCTGCACTATTATTATTCATATGACTGTGATATATTTTAAAGGGTCCTTTTAGTTGGGCTAAAGCCATTGCTACATTTAAAAGCTGTTTTGCCGTAGACAATACACAGTGTAATAGGACTATTTGAATCACTGGTCTACGTAAAGCCCGCGAATTAGTGATTTTCATGGTACTGGCGAATCTTTTTTCTAATTGTTGTTAGACTAGCAGTGCAATCGAGTTAGTCAGGAGCTTGTGGCTCTTCATCAATATCATCATCATAAATTAATGGGTATTTTCTTTAAAAAACTGTCACAATGGGTTATTTTTTTGTAGTTTGTAACCCCGAAAATTCGCCTTTGTTTAGTTTTTCAAACCTTTCGAGAATTATACGAATCATTTACCTACAGAAAAGAATAAAGAACTACTATAAAAATCTTTAAAAGAAATTACATTTGCATTAAATTCTCCTAATAGACTATTATCCTTCTAGTATTTAATTTTTAAATCAACGCATGCATGTTTTAAATTTTCATTATATTGTCCCTTATTTAAATTTTTGATTTGGTCTTAAAAAATTTAGTAGATAAAATTTAAATAAAATTAGACTAAAAAAGCTAAGAAATTGTTCGGAGTCCCATTTTTCGTAAAAAAACTAAAATTGACACTAGTAGACAAAATAAACAATACAGCAGAAAAAAAACTTTAAATAATATTTTTAGGATATTATACTCGATAAAAAATATTAAAACTCTCTGCATAAGGTAATATATTGATATAAAAAAGAGGTAGATAACACTTTAAGTGCTCAATTACTAAAAAGTCATTTAGAGTAACTTTGTATCAAATTGGACGCCCAGTATATTTCACATTTATTTCGTTTTCTTTGATCTCATTTTAATTAAATCTTATTTTAATCTAACAAACAAACATTGAAAAAAGTCCATTATAATGCAAATTAAGCTTAAGCATGCATTTATTTGAAAATTGAATACTGGAACAACAATATTTGATAAAGACAATGTAAAAAATATGGTACGATATTTTTAGGATTTATACATTCGCTTAGTATTCTTTTCTCTAAGAGCCATTTGTAAGCTGCTCTTAAATTTCCGATAACTAAAACAAGGCAAAATTTGTACGTCATATACTACCCTAGTACGAAAAAATAATCCAATCTGGTAGTTTTCGAAAAGAAAACACTTATTTTATTTTTGATGCGGCTAGTAATAAAGAACCACAAGCTTTGGAAAAATTCCGTCTCATTAGTAGTTATATGAAATGGACAAAGAATATCTATCTTTACCGTTGATTTTTTATATTAATTGGCTTTACGTGGACCAGTGATTCAAGCTTTCCTTTTTAACTGCGTGTTGTCTGTATCAAACAAGTTTCAATTATAGTAATGACTTTAGCTATACAAAAAAGACACTCTACTAAATATCATAGTCATATGAATAGTAAAAGTGCAGAATTTTTTAAGAGGTTATAAAAATCTCAAAATAAAAACAAAATAAAGCTTTTGCGAGCTACGTTAGCGTCAATAAAAATGCTCTTGAAGCAAAATATTCCCTAGCACGAGTTATTGCACAAATAGTAAGGACTTAATACTGTCAGAGTTTTGAAATTATACTTTGTAATATGCTTTTGCAAAATGCACTACAAAAAAATGAAATATAATTCATGTTTGTTTGCGACAGTTAACCTCAAATTAGGTATTTTTGTATAAAAAGACAGTTACAGGTTTAACGTAAGAGAAGCATCTTTCACTTTATTTTCTAAAAGTACCATTTCCTTGTATAATGTTATAGTCCGCAGCATACATTACCTTCATTGATCTGTTGTCTTTTAAGCAATTTCGGATAAAGAAATATCAAATTGATTCACAATTATCTGTTTTCGTTCAATTTAGAATTCTGCATCATAGATATTTGATATCGGTTACTTCACAATATGTTTTTTTTATTTCTGTATGTGAATGAAAACTGGTATATTAGGTATTATAAACAGGTATTATGAACCTTATACAACGTCACTAACAAATTTAATCAGGTACAATTTTCGTTAAATAATTAATAATTTATACATATATATATATATATATATATATATATATATATGATTTGAGAAATGTATGATATATGATTTTTGGCGCAGGGATTACTTGAGACATAAAATTTATTTTAAGAGGCGCAAGTAAAAAAATGCTAGTTTAAAGAATCAAAAGCATTTATTATTAAAGATTATTGTAGTTTTTTTAAGAATACACGATGAAAACCGTCTTATATTACACTTTTATATGAATTGAGAAAATCCATTTTTGTTACTCTAGATTAATAGTGTTGTATCTGTGTGTTGCTTTGTAAGCCTAAGATTGTTATAAAGTTTTCTTAAATCTAACATCCCGCATTGCTTCGTATATTTATATTTTGAATAAGTAGAAACATCGTAATAATGGCACAGATGTAAAGAAAAAACCCTGTATATTTTCAATTAAATAGCAATTATTTACTATTTATGAATCTACAATTTAGATTTTAAATTCTTTATATGATACAAGCAGCGTCTAAAAATTATCATTTAATTTCATGGGGTCGCTAAGGTTTAAATTAGTATGCTCACCCATTGTGGAAGTATTAGAAAAGTTTATTCAGATGTTTAAATTCAATTAAGTTCTTTCAGAAAATTACTTTAGATGTTGATGTAACTTTGGCGTTCATTGTATCAAAATAACATTTGACAGATGATTATTTATTCTGAACAGTCACAAAATATTCAGCAAGCAATAAGTTTTAAATGTCTTCAGCATATCATAAAATTTCTATCAAGAAATTGATTTAATTAAAAAAGAAATAATGTACTAAAGGAATTTTTTTATTACATTTTCAAATCGCAATTATTAAAATATAGGATTTCTCAATCGAACTCGTCACGGGGCCAAAAAAGCATAAAAAAACAAAAAACTTTATAATTTTTAAATAAATAAAAATTTGATACTAACTTTAACTCAAAAATAATTTAATCTTTTGAGGATCAAGTGATGTAGCCAAAAAATTTTCTACAGAGTGTATCACAGTGGGACGATAATATTATTATAAAGCATTCAGAGATGGCTAATTTAATTCCATTTCATTAACGCAAACTTTTGTTAAAAAGTTTTGAACATATCGATAACATTTTTTTTATTATGTTCAAAAAGGTTAGAATGGTAAAAGGTATTGCATGTTGATAATTTGGTATTCAATCCTCGATTTAAGGTATCTGTAGTGGTGCATTCTAGCACTATCCATTATAAATCTAGAGCTACGAATATTTTGTGAGATTTAATATATTTATTAATATTAAAATATATATTTTATATGCATTCAACCATAACCACATTATCAATGATTTTATGATATATTATGTCATTTTTATTTATAGAAGCAACGTTTGAAATGTTACAGTGTCTTACATCACATACAAAGGTGTATGTGGACGTTGCCTTTAAATATTTTGCAATTTTGGGTTTTGTTACAAAGATAAATTAGATTTTATCATATAAATAATGCTTTAGCGTCTCCTTGTAATTTTTAGATCGCGAAATATATTAGTTTATTCCTTTTTTAATAATGATGCTACAATTTCCTCTCACCGGAACTTTTACAAGAGATTTTGACGTGTAGTAGAATTGTCTAATTAGATAAGTAATTGTACAAATAGATATATTCAAATTCAACTAATCGTAAACTTTTATTTATGTTGCTTCAGAATAATTATGGAATTTTTATACACGTGCCTAATGATTTGTTACATTTGGTCAGGTGACAAAAGAGATCATCTGTCACCACATATGAGATTATTACATTTAGTATTTTCTGACTTCAATAATACTGAAAACTCAGTTTTCTATTTCAAACCTATTTCACGAGCAATCACAGTATCGCTCATTTCGTATTTTCCTCAACAAATAATATGGTTTCCCTAAATCTACCAAAATAGCCCATGATTGTTTCTATCATGGTTCCAATAAAGGATTCAAGGCAGTTTCTAATTGTTCAAATTTAGAATTTGACAGGTTATCTTATGTTTTACTACTCTGTTGACTGATTGTAGAGAATAGACTTGATTCGATGAATAAATTCTTAAAAACCTGTTCTGGTGAAAATGCGTTAAAATTATTTGGAAAAGTGACGAGATTGATTGTAAAAGTGGCGAGTTTTAGTGAGAAATCCTGAAGTTCATAGTACGACTTAAAGCAAAAAACGAGATAAACATAATTCAAAAAAAATTTTGTGATTATATTCAATTAATTTTTATTTTCCAATAGATATATTATTGAATAATTCGAATAAAGATTTAACTGTAATAGAATAATATTTATGAATGAATCATTTTTCTTACTGCCAATAAAATTAAAGCTCTGTAGATGAGTTTGTAGAGAAAGATTCTTGGTTAAATTTAGATCACTATAATCTGGAAAATATATTTCGGTAGATGTAGTGAATTAAAAATGACTATAAATATATAAAACTTAACACAAGACTGTGAATTTCTTACTTTAAGTAAAATTCATTTTTAATTTACTAGATGAATTCAGATGAAAAATATTAAAAAGGCATGATTTATAATACATTTCTCAACATTAGGTACAGAAAAAATTAAGAAAAATCATTTTTAGAATGTTTTTATACCTATTAGTTTCTATATATTGTTATTTTTATGTCAGATTTTAATCTATTTAATAAAAAATATCCGTTACCCCTCCTTGTCAAATAATGGGAAAAATGAAACCTTTTAATGAACAAGGTGCCAAGTCATATAACCATTACACACCTAAAAAAATTATTTTAAAAACTTAAAATAATACAACTTGATATTTTTACAGAAATAATTTATCAAAATTATTATTCATAATATTTCATGTATTTTACGTAAATTTCTCAGTGCAACTTTCTATTGGATATGAAAAATATATTGTGAATCATGTTGGCATAATAGAAATGCTTCGCTACACTAAGGAATAGGTTTTAATTATCAAACGTATAAATGTTAATTATATGAGTAAATGTAGTGGTATTCGTTGAATCAATGCATCTATCTCGATAAAAAAAATAAATAAATAAATAAGGTATGAGTAGTATACCAAATCATATGGGAATTACAAATACTATATTTCAAATTTCCTTAAGCATACAAGCTATTGAAATGGTGATAACTTAATTGTAAAAAATTCTCTTAAGTTACCCCGTCAAACCCCTTTCATGTAAAAAAGCGAAAGATACTGAATTCTACAAAGTAATAGGACTTTCAGGGGCTAAATGTCATATTATATATGATCACTGAGAAATTATTTAGATAAAAGTAAGGTGATATATCTAACTTAATATAAGAATTATTTTATAATTAATAGTAATAATTTTTGCATATTTACTAAATATAGAAATTTTACTTTTATATTTTTCTCTACACAATAGAAATATTCTGAAACTACTGAAATTCTATTACGAAATATTACAAATTTAAAATGTTAAGTGGTATGTGGACTCAAGAAAATTCAACAAATTACATTTAAATAATAGAAAAATTCACAATAGACTTAAAGCATTGTTTTGATCAGAAAACGAAATTTATGCAAATCCACTAATAGCACCTCATAAATATGTAAATTTCTGTTGAATATTGCTATTTGAATTACCACTTAAAGTAGTTTTATACAATATATTGCATCAAGATTTATTCCTTTTTTATTTTTACAATTCAAAAATAAATAAATTTTGTGCAAAAGAACAAGGAGGTTTGTCATTATCACGAAAGGATTGTTATAAAGGCAAAAAATAAAAGCCTTCATCCCTATAAAAAAACTTTTATTTGTATTATCACGAAATTTAATTAAAATATAAAAATTATTGAAAGATTTTTTTAATTTTAAAAAAATTGAATCATTTATAAAAATGTGAACAATCTAGCATTATTGCAGAAGCGTAGTAGCAAAACTATGTAATCGAATATTAACTTATGAGTAGTAAAAATACATATACAATTTTTTCATTAAATATATATATATAGTTCAAAGTAGTTTCTACACTATTTTTGCTTAATATTTTTTTTAGAAATTAACCATCAGAAGACTGGATTATTGAATCATTTTACACACGACAAATACCCCGTAAAACAATAATGAACTATGATTCACAAAATACGAACCTTACTTTTATTAGCTCCATAGTATTTTCTTATATTTTTATAAATAAATAACCTAAATAATTTCAGTATATGATTTGATAATGATGTAATTTTAAAAATTATTTAAATGGATAAATATGAAAAAGTATAAACTAATCTTCCTTTAATATTAAAATTAGCGACAAAGCAATTGTAAATCACAAAATTTTATTAAATACCCTGATTATTATGATTTAGTAAACAAAATAGATAAAAATATTATTTTATTAGATTATTAATAATCTTATATTTATGACTATTTAATGTATATATTGACAAAACTAAATAAATAATATTGTTTTAGATTACTAATAAAGATTATTAAGATATATTGAGGACAAATATAATATATTATAATCTTTTGGCTTTCTTTTATAAATACCAGCTAATATATTACATCCTTATTTATGATTATAATTAAGTAGGAAATATTAATTGAGTATTTATTAATATAACTAATAAGATAATATTTAATATATTTCTTACATATTTATGAGAATAACCAGACAGGAATATTCTACAATTGTGGCCTAATTTAGGCTAGGAACTGCAAATTTTGCGTGTCCTTTTTGTAATCAGCGTCCATGCACTATAAGCTTAGTATCAATTTTTATAAGGATAATAATATATAAATTTATATTTTATAGTTACAATGTAATCATTATATTTGTAATATTTGCTGTAATGGTGCAACATCAAGGGTGGAACAGTGCCTTTCGTATGTTTCTTTATTAACATTTTTCTTTTCGAATAAAATATAGATGTGGTCAAAAAATCGAAATTTTTAGATTAGTTCCTCCTATTTTGGCTTACATATGTCACGTAGAAGTTAAGAACGAAAAATGTTGCGATAAAGCTTTTATTAATCACACAAGATTCAAACGACATGTATATTATCATGTTTTATTTGAAGACTAATATTGATTTAATTTAAAATCATTAACATGACTCCTATAACGACTTTCTTAATTACAATATTGACAATAATCATTTTTAAGAATGTTTTTTATTCTAAAATAAGCTATATTCACGTTTCTTATTAATTATTATTATATTTAATCAAAATAAGTTTTATTACATTAACTATAATTATAAAATTTTCATGCTTTATAATAAGCTTAATTTTTGTCATAATTAAATAGGTACTAAATTTTGCAGAAAAATTGTAATAAAAATTTTGTAATTATATTTAATATCATAGAAATACCTGTTTAATCAACTAAGATTATAAAATATAAAATCATTATTTGATTCTAATATGATTGACCAATTTCATTTAGGTATAATCTTTGACATTATGCAATTACTAATGTGAGTACACTGCAGCAAATATTAAATTGGTTTATCAATTATGTGAAATGTTGTACTAAATATAACTTACCTACAACGTTTTTTACAGAGATCTTAATTCAACTGTTGAGTATATTTTTTTTCTCCGATGCAAAAGAAAATTTTTTTCTAGTCAATAAACATATTTCATTGAGATATTTGTATGTGATTTATATTATTTAAAATTTATGGTATCAAAGTTTTAAAATCAAATATATATGAATCAAGTTTTTGATAATATTTATTAAAGATTATTCACTTTTTAAATAAAAGCTATAAACGTCAGATTTACAACAGCTAAAGAATGATTTTATAAACTTTTATTATGTCCATCTTATTTACTATATTGTATATAGCTAGCATGTACTTTATTTCTAAATTGCTGTTTTTGTTACTTCCTTAGCCCCTATTAAAATTTATTACTCTGTATATTTTAAATTGTTAAAAATGTTGTTTTCAATTACTCTTGTCGTTAATTATTAAATTACTACTTACAAATATTCAGATTTATTCTGCATCATAAGCATAAGTGTGGGTATATGATAGACAAAAAATATTGGTTGTGAAATTCTATTACTGTTAATATATAAATACTCTTTAGTGTGTTTAAAAATCTATAATAAATTAATATAAGTATATTAATTTTTTAATAAAATATCAATCATAAATGGTTTTGTTGCAATACGAAACATCTTCTATCATGTAATTCCGTGTAAAATTTATTATTTTGTGTCAAAAAAATATCTTTTTTTGCCATATATTCTTTGAACTAAGGATAAAAAAGACTATAATTTTTCAATATTGGGATAACTTTAAATTAAAAATTTTGACTGCTACACTACGCCTATACTGCCACGACTATATAAGCCCATTTGGGTTCAATATAAATGTGTAAGTTATTATAATAATCTAAATTTCTTACATTACAATAAAAAGATAATTTTCATCTCATGTTAAGGAATACGTAAAAAACAGTTTATGGACCCACAAAGTTATTTTATGTAATGTAATTTATTTTGCCTTGAGTTTTTAAGGAAAAGATTCTCTACTTCACAAAAAATGAACTTACTATGTAGTGAAATTTATAAAGATTTTGTGGTTAATTTATATAAGATCATGGCTTATTGTAAAATCACTTAAAATATTTTTCTCATAATATACTACCGAGCTTTCTTCTGTGGATTATTTTAGTACTTTGTGATGCTTGGAAGTTACTTTCCTTTTAATGGAAAATTTGTGTATAATAAATTTTTTGTGTATAATAAATAGTAGTTTTTTAAGGCCCTTAGTTTAGCATATATGGTCCCTAAAATGATGTTTGTTGCGTTATATTTCAATTTTTCAGCAATATAATATATCTTAGCAAAATGTGAATAAACTTGCAAATTTTAAATCAAGATGAATTACAAATTTTTAGAATATTAGGAGTTAGAAAAAGGATTTAGAGTCGCATTATAATTATTTGCTAGTAAAAACGTGCTAAATATACAAATAAATCACAAAATTTTTATAAAAGAAAATTTCCATTCATTCAGTTTTAGATTATTTTAAGATCAAAAATTGTTATAAGTATAGCTTTAAAAGTATTTTAGCTAATTAAAATATTAACAAGGCTCCATTTAAGAGGCTTGTCAAATAGAAAATACAATCTAGTGACAATAACTCAATTTTTTGAAGCTCAAGTAAGCTTCATATGTCTAACACAGTTCGTCGCATTTGTAGTGCTTTTTTGAAACTAATGATTTAATAAGAATAACTTTTTACCGATTCAAATACTATATGTTTTATTTTTGCATTAATGTGAAAAATTAAATTATTTCTCACTATAAATTCCTTTTTGTACGTCTAGTAGCTATCCATCTACAATGTTTAACTAATAATTTAATCATCGTTATAAAAAAATTCAACTTTTTTTAGCATTAAAATCATCCTTGATTGCATAATAGTAATTCTATGTTTAAATTGTAAGAAAAAAGTTGACTCTATGGTATGAATGGATTTTTGGGGCGATTTATTATATTACAAAGACCAATATACATTTTTACACAAAATTTATTGTGATTAATAAATATAATTAATGATAATAATTTATCTCAAAATTATTAAAAAAAATTATTTTAAATATACCGGCTTATAGTAACACTAAGTAAAAAATTATTTATATCTTACTATTTACTTTTGGTAAAAGTAAATAGATCAGGTTAATATTCAATTCCTCCCCCCACCGCCTGTCGGTAAAAATAGTAAATCGCGCTTTCGGAGTTTCTTGTGACATGCTTTAAGAAATGTTTACGTTCTTAAAAATTTAGATAAGTTAAATTTTGATAATTTCAGAAATCATTAAGAAAATTTTATATATTTTTATAAAAAACTTAATCTTCTTCCAACAGCGATAACATTTCTATGTTAGAAGAATTTAAACAAATTATGTTCTTATGAGAATTTTTAAGTGCATAAAGCATAAAATATATAAATTTATTTTTTGGTATATATAAACAATCGTAATCTGAAAAAAAATATTCAGTATGATAACACTGACCGATGTATTACAATTGCACATATAAAAACTAAATTAATTTATTTTAAATGTCTATATTAATTTTTAATGAAAAATTATATAAAAAATTAAGAGAGAATATTAAGCGAATAAATTAATTTTATGAGTCAAGACAATAACCTGGCGTGGGAAAAATTTGCCGATCGAGATTTACCAACGGGGGAATTGAATATTTACCGATCTATCGGTAAATAGAAGGGAGTGCTGGTTCTAAAACCCTTAAAATCGTGTTTTTGATCTTTTCGGTTATATTTCAGCACTTAATATTGTTCTTATTATCAGTAATTTACATATTAGATAAAAAATTACTAAAAACATCAGTTTAAAAAATTTGTTATTAATGTAATTTTTTCCCCAAAAGGATGGCCTGAAACATTTTCTCTCCACTAGAATTTACTCAAATAATATTCCAATTTGTTTTAATCCACTCAAATCACATTTTTGAATGTATACTTTTGCTTATTTCAGTAAGCTTCAGTGTGTAAACATGTGTCTCAATAGCCACGAAATCATATATATGGTTTACCGTTCTATGAACCAAGCCTTATTCGTTAATGGAGTTATAGTTTCTTCACTGATCATAGTATATAATGGTTTTAAATTACTACAAATATTAGTAATTATGCGCAGCAATGTTTCAGTTGTGCGATTTTGAACCAATTTCATATAGCCTCTGGCTGATACAAACTAATATAAAACGAGTCCAAAAACACATATTTGATTAGCTAGATCTCGTCTACTGTGATGTTATGGCTTATGTCTAAGGTAATATTTCATTAATTTGAAATATTACTCAATCACTATGTAAGCTTAAAGTTATAAGATTTTCATCTAAATATTTTTGCATCCACTTTTAAATCTACTATAAAAAACAATTCTAACTATCTCTTCTGAAACATTGAATTCATTGATAATATCTTTATTTGAGTTTCAGAAAAATATTTTCACAAATGATGCATCGCTCTTAGTAAAGTCAATCTGAAATTTTTTATAGAAATGGAATTTTTCTTTTTGAAATTGTATATTTTTTATTGCAATAAACGTTAAGACATTTTCGTCGGTACTTATTTGATATTTTGTTATACAGTCTGCTTCATAGATACTTGAAAACATGTACATAACATATTTGACTTAAATATTAGTTTTTGCCTAAAAAAAATCTATACATTCTTTGCATCACCAGTAAGTAATTTGAAAATCTTTTTCTTTGTAATAACTCACAGAATACGCAAATAAATGACCAAACAAATATTCAGTTAGGGATTAAAGATGATCTTAACCGACAAATCAATTTTTTTCATTTATAAGATAAAACATTGTTGTAGACCATTGTGATGTGGAGTTTTAGTTAAACAGACTTTATTCAGTAAATTTTGTAGGCACCACAGAGGAGTAATCGTCTTAATTCACACCACACGACTATGGCTTATTATTCTGCAATAGTTTATTAGTGTTATTTACTAAACATTCTCATTTTTTTGATCACGAACTCTACTCTATCAATTCCTTGAGCATTGGTCCTATAAAAAATCACCTTAATAAAATCAAAAATTTATTCATAGTGCATCATTAATCGATACTACCCCGTATTAGCATTATATATATAAATTATATTAGTATGCAATTATTAATGTATTTTTATAATTTAGATTAAAGGATACAAAAGCAGGCGCTAATAAAACTCGAAACAGTGATAGAAAGGTCATTTAGCCATAAGCCCATACTACTTAGTCCTTAAAATGGTCCAAATTAATTTATTTTAATTATGAATTTTAATAATGAATTGATTAGTAGAGCTACACTTTTTTAGACTAGTTGATTATAATTATTATTTAAATTATTAACTATTTATCAACAAATAAAACTACAGCAGATGATAAGGTTGTGATACGACATCATACCTTAAAAAATGAGTAAAATGCTATCAAATAATTTTTATAAAATATTTTGAAATATTTTATAAATTTAGCGCATTTTGCTGACAACCAGTATATAATATATATATAATATATACAGTTGTTCTAGGAGATTCCACCACACCATTAAAATTTTTGTTCTTATATCATTAAAAAGAATTTTCCTGCCAACTATAAGTTCTTTTCTATTGCACATCAAAGTGTTTGGTTACATTTACTTGAAATTATTATAGACTTCAATTTATCGGTAATGTTTGACAAAATTGAAGTCAAATATTTAGAAAACTTTAATAATTTTTGAAAATCAAGCTGTAATAACTCAGGTGTCAAGAATGGTATAATATTACATCTAAAGTAATTTTGAATAAATGTGAGATATTGAGTTTCTTAATAAATTAAAATTGTACAGAGGGAATTTTTTTGATAAACAGTTAAATTTAAGTCTAGATCATTCGAATCAAACATCAAAATGAAATTTGCATATTATATTATTCAATAATTAACAACTCTAGAGATGATAATGTATCTGTTATAGTAGAAATGTTAATTTCACTTATGATAATCTTACACTATTAGCATTTAAATCCAAATGAAACTTTTTAAGCGAATAATTTTTCTAACTTTTACTACGACAAAGTAAAAGTTAGGGAAGAGTTAGATTAAATTCTGACATAAATCCTTCATAAGTGATGATTATTTATATATTTATTTTTCCATCATAAAGTTAAATTAGTTAATAAGAGAATTCTTATAATTTTACAAGCTAATTATGTATATTGAAAAATGAGACTTAATTATGGGGCTAAGTACAATAAATATATCCTCCCCTTTTAAATAGTGTTGCTTTTTATTTATTGAGAAATAATTTTTTTTAATAGCAAGTTGTAGTTATGTAGATCTTAGCTCATTAAATGTTAGAGCTAGAAAAATTTTAATTACCTTTCTCACCTATTAATTGTTGATGACATAAATCCCTAAAAGACGCAAGTATCCCAGATTTTGAACTCTGATTATTAGAATAAATTTAGATATAATTCTACTGACTTTTTTTGTGGCAATTAAAAGAAATATTCTGTATTGCCCACAGAATATGCATTAATACGTTCATTTAGTCAGGAAAATATATGGGCACAAAATAAATTCTTATACGCTGAAGACGCTAAGCGCATAATTATTCAGAATAGAAATTGGATCTTTTAATTTTAGAAATTTTAACTCAATACAATCAAATTTTTTGAACCCGTCAATATCTATACAGGCTCACAACAACTCTAAAATCCCACTATTATAGAAGAAAATTTAACCAAAAAGTGTTTCTTTTATAATGCATTATCAATTATCACTATATATGTGATTATATGTAAATATTTTCACATATCTACAACTTTTATTGCTGCAATAGTAGATTGTGAAAATACATTTCTACAATAAATTTATTTAATCCAAAAATTCCTTAAAACTTTTAACTTATAGAGCTTTTTTTCATTTTACGAACAGTCATGACTGAAATATTAATTAATTAATTAATTATCGAATAATTAACATTAAAAATGGACTATTTATCATCCTTATTCATTCTACAAAGATATTATGATCGAGTAAGTTGATCAAGTTATACACCAGAAAAAAAATTTACCACTTATATCACCCCTTCCAGGTGTCCACACTATTCGAATGCATCTTTGTAGTGTACATATCCTATAGTTAAAAAGAATATAAAATTTTCATAAAATATGATACTTTAAAAAAGGAAATATTTTAATATAATACAAAAAGTTAGACTGTAAGTTTATTTTAGATTTCATATTGCTAGCAGATGAATCGAATTTAGTACAGAGAAATCTATATACGTAGGAACACTATGGCATTTGCATGCTTCTATAAAAAAATTATAGTCCATGCTTGTAGTGGAAGAATTCCTTATGGGAAGTTTTGATCGAATGTTAATGCACTAGGAGCAAATTTTTGCCTCGTTTAAGTCATTCTCATATATTGAAGTTGTTCAATAGATGGATAGGGAACTGGTGGTCGTCGCTTCAAAACGAGGATGTTTAATATGTCAAACTACCGTAGAATAATAAGTCTGAGCTGGTGTGTGTGTGTGTGTGAATTATGATAAAAAATTGACCTGCGATGCCTACAGCGTTTAATGAAGCAAGTCTGACAAACTTGAACTTCATGGCTTAATAAGCTACGCAGGTTCTTGACCTCGTAACAAAAACAGTAAATTTATATAAAATAATATTTATATTGTATAACAGATTTTATGCGCATGCATTATAAAATAAAGTAAATGTTAACTAGGACTAAACTTGTTTAGTTTATTTAAAGATGGCTGCGTTAAGCCAATTAGTATTTTGGTCTTTATATAAATACAATGGAAGTTGTTCTATTAAATAAGGCTGAAACATAATATATACCAGTTAATTCAACTTTACTATAACATTCAATACATAATTTAGTAACACAAAAAATATATCCGAATCATATTGTTAAGAGAAATATATATCAATAATAGTGAGTCGTTTTTCAATAAGTTAATTCAGCCAATACTATAAATTGAGGCTCTTGGCTCGTCACAAATAGAGATTTAGCGTCTCATATTCCAGATACGATTGAATCTTCCATAACATACGAAAAATATCATAGATTATGATAAAATCATAAATATTTCAAAATTACAAAATAGCTGAATAAGATCAAACTAATGGTAGATAAATAAAAGGTGAAAGTTAGATAAATAAAATTCTTTCTTAGTGCTATTAAAGGAACATTCTTAATAGCTTGAAAAAAAATGCACATTAATATACATACTAATCAGCTAAGTTATTTACACTAAAATCAGATGATAAAACTAAGAGTGGAAACAAAATAGATGCATCACCAAAAACCTTGGTGCGCTGAGCATCTGATCGTATTTTCCCCATGAAACAGCTTCTTCGGGTGACGCTCCAGAATCACTCCCATCATAATCAGCTCCAGTATTGATGTATACTGAAAAATTAGCTCCATTTCTCTATTAGTTTTTAATTATAAAATAATAATTTATTGCAAGGTATTATAATACCATTAAATTGGCGTTACATGTATGATGTTTTGAAACACCGCCTCCTAATATTATCATTCCTGTATTTTTACTATACTTGGCTATATTGTTAAGTTCTTTCAAATCTAAATGAATACAGCTATGTATATATGAAATTAAAATTATTATTACCTTGAACAATATCTACAATAAAACCAGGATTCTTTATAGAATCAAAATATATCATATCTCCCAGTGCACCATCTGTAAGTGCAGGACAAAATACAGGTATATCATTCTATAAAAAAATTATGCAAGAGATAAAAAATATAAATTAGTCTACCTTATAAGCCCAATAATATATTGAATCTGGATTATCTATATTCATTCCAAGGTAATTTATTATCTTTGACGGGGTCCATATTTTTTTATCCACATCTTGTTGTCTGTGCATTTCATTTAAATGTGGCACGAACCAATCCTCAAACATTGCATAGTTTGACGATGGAATTAATAAATTTCCAATCCTATTAATTCTTTTAGAGCGTAAATCCATATCGTTCAAAGAAAAATCATTATTGACTGTTGAACCCATGCATTTTACAAAATCTTCTTCAATCCCCCCAGCACTTGTTATTAATACATCAATCTAAATTTTTAAAAACCCACTAATTCTTAAGTACAAAAGATCACATACCAATTTATTTTTCGTCAAATATTTAATGTATTCACGTACACCGCATGATACCATATTTGATGTATAAGCCAAAAATATGGTACATGATGTTTTTGGGATATATGGGAGATATTCATTTTGATGTTCTGGTTCTAGAGGTTTATTTCTTACTTGAAGCTAATAATATATTCAAAAAATAATATATGGTAATCAATGATGTTACCATATTATTACATATTTTAACAGCTTTAGAAAGATTTGATGCTTGGAATCCAGTGCTTTCAAAACATTTAATTAGTTCTTTAAAATTATTTATACCATCTTTAGAATCAAATCCCCTAATTATTTTTGATTCAACCATGTTATTTTAATTTAAGTTTTTTAGTATTTGCGCATGAATTACAACAGAGCATGTGCTATCTGATTTTGCACCATGCGTTTTAGACTTTGTGATGAACCATATTTGTGTTGCGTTATGAATAGTAAGTAAGTGTAAACTTAATATTTTTGAAGATTTATATAATGTTTTTATCTATAACTCTTACATTAGGTGATCTGATAAGAATTTAATGAATATTTAGGATTCTATTATATCTAATTAATTGACATTATATACAGTGTCGTTGATTAATGATTTGAAGCTACAGCTGTTACCAAAGTAATATAAATATTTAGTGTAGTTTTGATTTTTCTGTTGATCTTTCAATTGAATAATTTTTTGTTTTTTACAAAATCAAATTTTTTTACGTATAATAAGTTACATTTTGTTGAGAAATATAGGACAGGTGTGTTTTCTACGTATTTTTAATGAAATATTCACCATATGATTTCAAATATGTATATTAGTATTTATCAAAATACTAGGTGTAATGTAAAGTACCTATTATATATCTCGATATTGAAATACGTAAACTATAGATTGCGTTTTTAAGATTATTCTTTATTCAGACATTGTTGTCGATATGATAATGGATCTTAAAGTAGTTAATATTTTACTGTTTCATAACTCTAAGTATAAATATTTATGACATCTTTTATATGCAAAGTAATAATAATCATTTTTATAATCGTTTATTTATTAAATTTTAGTTTACACATTATAAGTAATTAAATGATTAGGTTTATAAGATTTGGGTCATTTCTTTTTTGTTTCATATTTAGTCCAAAATTATTTATACAGTCTTATAAATTGACCTTGCTAAATAAAGTTTTTAAATAAATACTGTCTATTCTTTAATTTCTCCTATGTGTATGAAATAGTGTATCCTTTTAAGTTAACACACATAATTTTGGTAAATTTTTAATTTTTGTTAGATGTACAAAAATTTATTACATTAACGTCTAATAATATTGCATTGTTTAGAGTATACGATTGAATTTGTTCTTAATATACCTCTACATACTAATATATCAAATTCAATTACAGTAAATCATAGAAATGTTTTTGATTTAAAATAGTTATGAAATAATTTTATGTTTTAGTAATTAAAGATACAACAGTCTTTAAATGGTATATCTTATACGTTTTAATTAGTCATTTTTAAATATTTTTTATAACTATACAGACTCATTACATTAAAACAATACAACTAAAAATGATGAAACAATTAAAGAATTTAATAACAGGGAACTATAAACAACACCTATCTATCACTAGCTTCAACACGAATCTAGACTAGTGCTACTCTATATTCTGATGATATTAAAAATTTAGTTTTATTACATTGTGAATCAATATATAAAATGATTCATATATAAATTATAAACAAGGACTATTATAATAAAATTTTCCACCTCGTAAAATAAATATGAATGTGAAAACCATAATACAAGTGTAATTTTTGGACTGGTCATTAGAAAATTTCCACATTTATGCATGTAATGTTTTAAGAACAATTTTTATTTATAAACAACGTAAAATTTTGCATTTTATTCAATGTAAATTGTTTACTTCGTCAAATAAATGTCTTAAATATAGTTGTTAGAATATTGCATCATCATCGTCATCATCAAGAAAATGATCGTTTAGAAGTCTACAACATTTTTTGTTCATAATACTACATTGTTACTACATTCAACTATCTAATAAGGGTGTATTAAATGTAAATCGAATCTAATGAATTTTTCAGATTAATCCTATTTACAACTTGACGATTCATTTAATCTACTTTACAATACTGATAAGTGATGAATTATTTACTATTAAAATGTTTGCAATTTTCAAAAATACATATTTGAAGAATAATCGTTCAAAAATATTCTAAATGAATAAATTGAAGCAGACTACTCCCGATCTTTAATTTGATAATTCTCGTATAACATAACACTTAAAATAATAAATGTTTATTATTAATACAGCTGAATTGTAGAAAAATTTATATACATAAGAAAACAAATTTATGTGAAATTATAAAATTAATCATTGTGCTGAAAAGAAATGATAATATTATTTACATTACCACAAAAAGATAGTAAATCATCTGTTTTTACTCTGTAATGACTAATTCAGTTATTCCATCAACAAAACATAGTAGAAACGAATGTTGACGAAATGTTTATTTGACAATAAAATCACATATTTTTATAAAAGCAATAAAAAAACAATACAACCTTATATTCACTGCCGCTATAGCTCAGTGGTAGAGCGTCAGTCTAGTAAACTGGAGGTCCTCGGTTCGAAACCGTGTGGTGGCTCTGATTTTTGATTTTTTCAAGAGAAATTTTTTAGCACCTTTCTATATATATTTTTAAAGATCTCATCCTTGTGAATCTATTGGTGGTATTTGCTAAAGATTCAAGTAATTTTATCATACTTTTTTTGATGGATTATTTTGACCATTTCACTGATACCATAAAACATTATTTACAACTATACCTGGATGCTAAAAATGAAAAGAGACGTTTACCTCAACTTTTAAAGACTGTATCTGAGTTTTCACGCAAATACAGTTCTTTATATAAGGAAACTCATAAAAAGTTTGTCAGCATATTCGATGCACGCGGTGTACATAAAAGGGATTATGTCCATTTTGATGACGTAAACATCGATAAAACTGATATTTCTGCTGAGTTTCCAACATTAAAAAATATGTGGATGTTCTTTAATAACGCTGATATTAAGATATCTAAAATTTTATTAAATAAAAAAGCGTCATTTGTGAGTTCTCTAATGGTGTTAAAGCCATTATTGATTGATGAAATTCGCCAATTAAAATTTCCAAGCAATTGTATTAATAATGATAATATTATTTTTATTACAGAAGTAATATTTATTCAGTTAGTTGAAGGTCCTACTCTTCCTGATGTTGAATATCCAATGATACTCAATCCAGATGGAATTGTAGAATCTGATTCTACTGAAACTATTACAATTTCTCAATCACCAATTAATATTAATAATGATAATGATAATTTTTCCAACGTTATACCAATTGATACTAATATGCCAAAAACTGTAATTATTGATGGTGAATCACATAATGTATGCGAATTGTTAAACCAAATCATCGATGATAATGATAAAAATTTTAATATGCCAACTGATGATATAATTATTCCCAATTTACAAATGATTGAAGATAACACAGATCCACATAATATAACTACAACAAATAATCCCATTGAACTAACTCAACAAACAGACGATGATATTATGATAATTTCTCAATTTGATTCTAGTAATAACATTGTAAACAACGATCTCGTCTGTATTAATTTAAATTCACAAAATGAGGATGCAGAAGCTCCTCCGTTAACTCAAACTAACAAGGTGACTGACTCTCCAATCACAGTCACACAAAGCACCAACGAAAGCAGTGATGATAAAATTGATGAACCCATATCCATGGAAGACTCATTCTTTGACGAGTTCTACTCAATACTGGATGAATCCCAAGCTGCAAACAAAACTCTCAACAAATCCAAAATACCAACTACACCAGTTCCAAAAACTCAAACCAACTCAAACTCATCTCAACTGTGTACACAGGATATTGTTGATTACCTACATGAGGCTAGAGATGCTCTCCACCATCTTGATGATGCCACTGTAAGTAATAATGAAAACTCAAACGTACCTCCAAATGAAATATCAGCAAGTTCATCATCACTTCAACCTGATACTAATTCCCAACCTGAACACTCTGTATGTTCTCCTATTCCAACTGTTACTGATACGTCATCAAACAATCCAATTGTTATACGGACTCAAGATCCATATATTCCTACAACTATCAATGATAATGTTCCAAATGATACTGCTACGACTGATACAACTACTACTGAATCAATAGCTGATAAGATACGAAGAAAATTTAATGAAAGGAAACTATCTAGAGAAGAACGACAACAAAAACTTGATGACGCATCCAAAGCACTAATCCGTATACTAAACACTAATAACG
>NW_027255087.1:0-45660 GCF_042242105.1 Pempheris klunzingeri
AATTACATTAAAATGATGCATATCTTATACTTTAATTTCACAAAGCTAGGATGACCTATTTCAATTAAATTTGGCATATTCTCCAACATCATCCATGTTGTAGTCTTTAATCAATGTCAAACGATACACTGTACGTTGTTGCTATATTTAGTGTATACAACATATATTAAATGCTTAACATTAGTGATTACTTTTTTTTCGTAAATATTCCAAGCTACTAATGAAACGTTCCCAAAAGTCAGAAAATAATGGTCTATCAATTGCTTTTAGATTTTCTCTATTACTTGCATCAATACTCACATACATTTTGAGTTACTGGTACTAAATTTCTATATTATTAAAAATTATACTGTATATACAAATATGGATTGAATGTAAAAAAATTGTTACAATTATAAGAAAATAACCTGATTGCATCTGGAAATTGAGCATTGGTTACCAGGAATGTAGAAAATTTCTTTTTTCGTGTAATAAATCTATCAGGTCATTAATTTGGGGATACATTATTGGGTTCACCTATATTCACAAGTTTATGTATAAAAATAATTTATTAATATGGTAGTTTAAGCATGTATATATTTACTAGCTTTATTTTAGAGAAATAGCATGCTATATAATATTTATTTTAACACTTAAATATGTATCAACAGCTCGAAAATTAATTCCTGTAGAAGCCCTATTTAATATGTTAAGCTCGAGAAAAAATCTAAACGATAAAAAAATCTTAATACACAAATAGATTTTTTTACTTTAACACAAAAAAAATTTCTTTACTTAAAATACAAAAACGTTCAGTATTTGTCTAATTTCAATATTTCATGAATGTAAAAAGTTTATTTTATAATTTCCAAGAATAGCTAATATAATTAATCGGCATAATACATTTAAAGTTATTTCAAGAGCCTATGATTTTACTTCTTTTAGCTATTTTGCATTTTTTCGTTACGTTGAAAGATCTGTATAAAATGTTTCTGTCAAGAATAAATTGGCGCAAGAGGTAGCAAGATTCAAAATATTGGGCCGTTTTAATCACGATAACTAATCTAGCTGCCATATATACTGTCATATTTTTAGTAGTAGTACATAAAAAAAGTGGGCTCCACTTTAATTTGTTTTATTATCATGCATTACTCAACCAAAATTTTTCTAGAAATTCTATGCTTATTTTATGCTTATAGAATTAAAATATATTATAGTAATAACTATATCATTAGATAAGCCAGTCGTCTTATACTAGTCAGTCATTGTCTCTTCTTGATAGAAGTTGTATTATTACGTACGTCCTTTATCATACTCTTGTCATAGAATCTAATCTTAATCTAAGAACTATATTTATCTAGATAATCTATCGAAATAGCATACATAAAAGTACTTAGAATAAGAGAGTGAGGATAGTAGACTTTGAGAGACTTAATTTATAACAAATATTAAATGATTTTACTAAATATGCGTATGAGATATATTATGTTGCTATGCTTTAATTGAATTATGAGACATTTAATGGGGAAAGAGAAGCATAAAAAACACGAGGGATACACCTTGATTATAACTATACTAAAAAATGCTTTAAATATTTAAAAACAATTTTATATTTTAAGAAGTTATATTTCAGAATCAAAGAGTATTATTAGGTTTAAATTTAAGCTGTCTTGATAAACAAGGAATATAATGAGCCACTTTAAAAACAAGAAATTAGATCACGCATTGTAACACTTTTGACATTTTAAGGTGATTCATATATTATAAATTAACAATAAACTTTCCGGCTTAACTGAGCATATGCAATCTTAGAGGACAAATAGCTTAGCTCGCTGACATCAAGGACACTGGTTTAGAGTTCTAGTGCTGCCCCTCACTTTTTGTGGTCACCATTGTATCCACTAGATCCGCACTTTGTAGGAACACTATAATAATTGCATATTTGTATAAAAATTATAGTACATGCTGTAGGTAGTAGAGAGTGAAATAGAGTGATGATATGATGCACTAGGGGTAAAATTCCTGAACCCGTTGAGGTGATTTCCGTATATTAAAAACATCCAATAAGATGGATAAGGGGGTGTAGTCGCCCCATAAACGAGTATGTTTATTTTTAGTGGGTTTAAAATCTCACACTATCGCAGAATAATAAAGAATAATAAGTCGGGGGATGGTGTGTAATACTCGTGTGGGGGAATTATGATAATAAAAACTCTGCTGCAGTGCCCACAGCGTATATTGAAGCAAGTCTGACAAACTTGGACTTCACATCCCAATAAGCTGCGTCAGGGGTTTTACCTTGTAACTAAAAAAGATAATGTAATTTTAGAATAGTGCATAATTATTAAATTATACATATTTTTCAATTTAACAATAATGAAGAGTATAAAGAACACCAAAACATTAGACATATCTCTATTCTTATTAATAATATCGAATTTAGATTATTTAAACCAAAATAAAAAAATTTATAATAAAATGGGTAGTATTAATAGTTTTGACCAATAGTGTTGATGAGTTAACGAATAATGTATACAGAGTGTTACTTGAATGTGAAGAATCCTGTTGATATAATCATTTATATTTGGTTAAATATTGCGATTTCATGAAATATCTTGCACAAGAGACTAATGATATAATTTATGAAATACAATATTCTGAAGTTCCATGCTTCCAAAAGTAGTGAAGATATAAAATATTTTTGAAAATAAAGAGGTCCATAGAATTCAGGTGTTTTATCTTAAACGCTATTGCTGTGCGCTAATTTATTGTTTGTAGAACAATAATTATATGGAATATGTTATGTCGGCGTAATTTTAAAATAATTCGCTTTTTTATACTTAAAGTTAAATGCACTTTCCGTAGTAACAAGCAAAAGCATGGTGAAATACTTGGATCTGTAAATTAAAAATATATATTTACTTAATTTTATAAACTTTTGGGGTTATAATAATTCAAATTATATTTTTCTATCTTACAAATCTAGCATTATTGTAATAAGTTAGAATTTTCAGTGTTCAATCAATCATTTAAAAAAACTAATATTTATTTTATTGTAAAAAAATATTATAAAATTATATACATTTATGCTAGAGTAATCTAGTTCTACCTATAATTTCGTATATTTTGCAAATTCTACCAGCATTTAAGGACAAAATAGTTTATAATTCATCAACTTATATTAAAATATTTATATTGTAAATTATTTCAAACAAAATTTTATACGTAATTTTATAATATTTGGAACCTAAAGAAATTGTGTAAATTGCATACCAAACAAATCAATGAAGTTGTAGATCTTTGATAATTAGCACTCCTGAAAAAACCTCCAAATAAATATAAAAGATTGCAGTTCTCATAATACATCAACGTACAGAAGTATTATGGATCAAAGACAATTTTAATGCATAAATTTTTAACCTCCACTTGTGTGAAATAAAAATAATATATAATATATTTCATACTAATGCTTATAAAAAACCACAACCATAAAGATATGATAATCCATCATAGTTTAGCCATTAGCAAAGATAAGTTCAAAAAGCTGGTAAATTTTTAAAATAATACTCACTAGAGTTTAAAAACTATCACATGTAAAAAATTTATTAGGATACGTTATAAAATGAGCTAATATATATACTAAATAGTCTATTGAATATATTAAATGTGAACAAATATAATTAAAAGCAGTTTAATTAAATTAAAACGATCTAGTATGCTATAATTTTGGTGGAATTTGACGAGTTGGAGCTATCCAATATAAAATGAACCAACTTTTAAAAATTGATTTAACTAAAGGAATCTATTTTCTTATCATTATCGATGGAAGTAAATTACATTGTTAAAAGGGGCACGAATAATTTGACATTTCTCAGTCTACAAACTACGAAAAAATTCTCTGAATGTAAGTTATTTTAATAATTAATAAATAAGTTTCAATTTAGCTGTATTAAGAGGTCTGCATTCTTACGACGCATCAGGCATTTTTTTTAAAAATTCAAAGAGATACTAATCTAATATGAGATAAAATGAGTGGGTGATCCAAAAATTATGATTTTCTAAAAGCCTTTCGATAAAATTTAAGTCATGAAATCAAGATGCCTTAAAAATTACTCGTCATCAAAAGACGAATAATTTTGAATGTTATATTCTCATTCGCTAAATCTACAGATATTCTACATTTTCATTCGAAAATCGTACACAATTTGAAATTAAAATAGATAATTTATGACCTGGTATGAAAATTCATGCAATAACTATGAGTTGGAGGTAACGTTAAAATGATACAAATCGTGAACTGAGTAAATTGAATTAATTAGATCTTCTAAATATGTACTATTTGCTATGAATAAAAACGACTTTATATTTCAATATATATGGAAATATAGGATAGCTGTATCGTCTCCTCAAAACGCAACTGCTCTAGTAAGTTACACTGGTATAATTGCCAGAATCGTGATGTATATCTAAATGCTAAATATTTGAGAGCTGTGATTGTAAATTACGTAAAAAACGGATCAACTTAAAAGTGGCAGGAAAGCCAACGCAAGTGTACAATAGTACAATAGTACAATAGTGTGCCGAAGAATCAGAGGACAAAAGCGGAATATCTGGTCGGTTATTTAATTACTATAAAGCAAATATCACAATTTATGGTGTATATGTGGTAGCCACCACTTAACAAGTATATTTTTCCGCTTTATTTGGGCACTATGACCGAATACCAGGCCAATATATGGCATGGCGAATGCACAAAACTAAAAATAGTGTTATCACGTAACAATGCATTGTTAATTTTATAGAGAAAATTTGACAAACTCTGACTCTACAGTCAGGTGAGATGGGTCTATATTCGAGCCAAAAAAAAACTTAAATAATTCATTATAAAATATACCTTATATATGTTTAACTATAATTAAGAGAAATCTCGCTTCTAATTAGGTTTTTTTCTGCGTAAGCAAAAGAATATTAGCATGCAGAATTGTTTTGACTATACAAGTAAAATATGTATGGAATATATAAAAAAATATTTTACGTGAATTAAAGAAAATTAAATAATCAAGCATATTGAATAGTGAAGCTTTATACATTCTTAATAAGATTTTATTTTTCCTATTAGTAAAAAAAACCTAGCTTGTATTTAACGTCACATTATTATATTTCATTCCAATTAGAAATGTATATATATATATGAGATAATTTATTAATAATTAATTAAGCTACTTTTATAAATAATTCAACCTCCATTTAACAAAAGAATCCGAAAATGCTATAAAATATTATTTTAAGACAAAAAAAATTCCCAAATTTGTACGTTAACGGTGATATCTCGGTCGCAAGCCTGACAAAAAGAGATCTATAGTGCACTTGATGAAAGCATTAGATTGTGCTTTACTGCCGTATAAAAGAATTCATTGCAGTCATTGTTTAAAACACAAAAAATAAGATTTATTACGCAACACAAAAATATAATTAGACATTTTTTTGTTGAAACATGGATTCCACGTATAATATATTAAATATATTATAAAATATAAAATATTATACTTGGCCTAAAATTAAATTACATTATATGTGATGTAGTTACAAACTCATATTACTCTATAACTATATCCCCATAAGAAAAGCATAGCAAAGAATTAATTTCGTTAATTAAAAGTTATTTTAGATAATAATTAAATATTATGTGGGTAGGGGTGTTTTGATACTGCAACTTATCTATTAAATTATACAAAATGTAAAAAATTTTTAATTCCTATATAAAAGCATGTAATACGTTTAAAAATTAGGTTCTTTTGTTAAAATAACCGAGCAAATGTCTTTATTTAATTGATCATTACAAGAATAATAGATACACTATCATATCACTTATATGCTACATACACACATGTTTTATTTCGGATAGTACAAAATTACATACCGACTAACGAAAGAGCACAATGTTTCACCTTTTGAGCCTCACCAAAACGTTTTCATTATAACACCTTGAGCGCCTTTATAGACTTTTATCATATTTAAATGACCTTGAATCATTCCCTTGATAATAGTTTCTGCATCATCAACTTTCCATTTCCATTCAGTGCCAACGGGATTTGAACTATGTCTAACGATACTCATGTAAGTAAAAATCAATAGCACACAATTCTGGGAAAATCCTCATACCTCCAACAAAACACACACTTATTAGCACAAGCTAAACTTGGAGTAGACTCCATGCATCGGTGACTTTCAATTCCATAAAACGTGTGTTTGTAACATCCACCTCTTCCCCTTAACATTGACTAAAATATTTATTTCCAATTATAATAAATAGAGTAAATTAACATAAATATATGGTAATTTACTTTTGTCCAACGACACAGTTTAACGCCAGAATGTGTTTCTATCAATTTGTATCCTAAAAAAATTATTTTTCATAAACTATTAACATATCATGTAAATAAACAATGTAACTGCATATAGTCTATTTTAAAAATAAATCTATAATTTTTAAAATATTTTTTCTCGAATAATATCAAGATCATTAACAATTAATATGCAATGAACTTTAAGTTCCCACATAAAATGCTCATACAACAGAAAAATGATCAATCTCAACATTAGAGAATATAAGTTTTTCTCAAGTACCATACATGACCGAGATTAGTAGTAATATAAATTGTTTGACATAAGATTACTAATATATAATTCTACTTTTATTAATAATATTTTAAACAAAATAAATTTTACGATTTCTCTGTATAGTAGTTCAAGCTAATAAAAATTTTTCTTTAATAGGATGAATCACAAAATATGATTTGAGAATCTTAAAATATAGTTTTTAATGAAAGTATTAAAAATATAGACCCTAGGAATTATAAATCATCTTCATTACTTTCCTTAAAAATCATTCTTTCTCAGTTCCACCATCCACAAAATCACACTAACTGTGATTAATTTTTGATATGACAATGATTATTTATATGACATTAATTTTTAATATGACATTAATTTTTGATATGACAATAATTATTTATTACATTAATTTTTAACTATGACAATAATTATTTATGACATTAATTTTAATATGACAATAATTATTTATATGACATTAATTTTAATATGACATTAATTTTTGATATGACAATAATTATTTATGACATTAATTTTTAATATGACAATAATTATTTATATGACATTAATTTTTGATATGACAATAATTATTTATGACATTAATTTTTAATATGACAATAATTATTTATATGACATTAATTTTTAATATGACAATAATTATTTATATGACATTAATTTTTAATATGACATTAATTTTTGATTATGACATTAATTATTTATATGACATTAATTTTTAATATGACATTAAATATATGAGCTTTTATTAGTAGATAAATAATCTGTATTACACAAAATAGCAGGAAAAATTACATTTTTAAGTCAAAATTATACGAATAATGATCTCAAATCTATTATCAATTTTTATTCCTTTTAAAAAAGTATTTTGCCATAATCTAGATCTATATGATTTATGTTTATGTATTTTTTTTACTAAAATATGTAAATTTTATTTTTATAGTATTCCTCATTGGGTTTGCAAAAGTCAAAAATAATCATATTTATTATAACAGTAATATTACAGGCTATCGGAAATAAAGAAAGAAAAAACATATGAGCGTATATCTATAGATAAAAATCATAGCTAATATAAAATTTATAAACGCTAAGAACGCTTTTTATAATATACTTCTTATTGGAAATTAATATTCAGCACAAAAAAGGAAATATATTTAAATTTATTATTTCGGGTAGTTTTTTAACAAATTTTCAATGATTTTTTTATTGAAAATGGTATATAAGTCTTATTATTGATGATATTCATAAGAGTTTTACATTTGTGATTTAGATAACTTTTAAATAAAACCTACATTGGAATTAACATAATACAACAATCGAGTTAACTGACAAGAAGCAGAGCATATTTACTAATTAAAAATATACTATCGTCAATTGATGATTTTAAATGAGTGATGATTATAAATAAATGACGATCAATAACAAATATTGACATATTTGGGCTGAAATAACAGAATTACACAATCATGCAGCTGTTATGAAAAGTAAAAATGTTCGTACAAACTGTTTGAAACTAAAGATATTGGTGAAATACATTTTATAACTAATTTTAACATTTTAAATAATATAATATTTTTTAGACATTATATAACAATAGCAAATGATACAATTAATAGTCCATATCACAAAATTTAAAATTACTTTAGAGTGATAATAGACAGAAATTCAATACCAAAAAATATGCCTAGTATTTTATATCATAGATTGATAATGTATGAAACTCGAGAGCTAAACAACCAAAAAAAGCGAATTATAAATTCAACCCAACTATGTCTATATAACATGTGTTGAAATAAACATAGTTGAATCAGAACAGAAATTTTCCCGGCATTAATCCTCTTATATGCGGACAGATAAGTTAGTTCGCTGACCTCGTAGTCAGCGGCTCGAGTTCTAGTGCCGCCCACTGTTTCCGGTCCATTGTATCCCTTGATCCACACTTAGTAGGAACACTATAATAATTACGTGCTTCTATTAAAAATTATAGTACATGCGGATAGTGGGAGGATATAATCGAGTGTTGATTTGATGCACTAGCAGTAAATTTCTGCATCCATTAAGGTGATTTCCATATATTAAAAACATCCATTAGATGGATCGGAGTGGTGGTCACTCAAAATGAGGATGTTTATTTTTAGTGGGATAAATTTCCATACTACCGCAGAATAATAAAGAATAGTAAGTCGGAGCTCGTGTGTGGGTGAATTATAATACAAAACTCCGCTTCAGTGCCTGCAGCGTTTCATGAGACAAGTCTGGCCAATTTTAACTTCACAGTCCAATAAGCTGCGCAAGAAGTTTGACGTCGTAAATAAAAAAAAATTAATCCTCTATGATTATAATGTCAAAGTTATTAGAAATTAATATAAAAATTACTAGATTAAGAAAATATTTATGACTCAAAATCATGATAATACTATTACAAGACATAAAGGGGATCATATATTGGCAACGCTGAATTTGGAGTCACATTATAGCTTACGTAGATACAAAAATATAAAAAACAAAGCTTAAGTATGACAACAAAATTTTTTTTAAAATAATAGTAATTTCAAACACCATAATTTGACACCTAAAATTAAGCTACGAATGTAGCCCAAGAAACAATTTTGTTTGGTCGGTCAATGTACCTACATGTTTTATAATTTTCTAATATGATACTAATAATGTTTATGATGGGGGCTATCTGTCTGTTAAATTTCATGGCTTCTGATACATTTAAAAATGTTAATACTACTCGTATGTAAATTATGTATCTCTTTGAAGTAATCTTACTTAAAGGTTTTCTTGTACTAGAATGAAAGTATTATTGTCATTAGGCTAGCCGTAGACGACTTCTCATCTACATAATCAGAAAACATCTCATTTATATAATAAGAAAATAATTATAATAAGTTAATTTAACTGTAGATAGTTACAAGAATCTTGAATTTAATAATGAACACAAGTAATACTTTCAAATTAAAAAAGCAACTAATAAGTAATGCTCTAGATATTTAACGCAAATTAGAATGGTTGCTTAATAGAATTAGGTACATGTAGCCGATGTTTATTAGCCCTAATGGAATATAATATATAAATTATGAACGAAAAAAAATTACGGACATTGTGAGCCCAATAAGAAGAAGAGGGGGTATTGTGAATCTGCTTATAATTTAAAATTATAAGAGTGTATTCTCATGATATAAAAGAAGAGTTTCGAACGTTGGGTATTAAGTTATAGATAAAAATATTAAAAATATATCCAGTATTTTCGGGTAGGAATATAAGCACTACTAAAGTAGTCGATCTTTAACATAGGGTGAAAATTAGTCATTTATACCATCGTCCTTAAGAACTAGTGTAGTGTACAAATATGTCATTTTTATCACTATCGTAAAATTACTATGGCATATATTGACATCACTTTAATAATTTATTCTTGAGATAAATCAAAATCAACTTGATGTCATTTCCTTAAGTTTCTTTTACATATTAAGATGCAAATAAATTATTTTAACAAAACAATATACCATGGCATGCCAGCACATTACATACACATGAACAGAAAAACATAAAAGATAATTTGAGTATTGACTATTTAAAATAGCTAGCAATCCTATAACTATCTTATTGGTAGTAGGTAACTAGACGTTATAGATTTTTATATATTCAAACAAAAATGCGACCCAATAATTAAAAATTAATAATTATACTGTATATAATTATTAATTTCTTACGTTGATAACGTAAATACCTTGTTTTTGTTAGTGTAGATCGTAGTACAGGACTTAACATTTCTGGTTTTGTACCAACAGAATCACCATCGCTAGATTGAAGTCTACTACTTTTACTAATAAGTTCATCCGATTCATTAGTTTTGTATAAAAATTCTTTTCCATGTGATGACATGGGTACTATATCTTCTAAGTCATTAATATTTTCTAACAATTCAGTGTGATCTTCATTATCACTATCATTTAATAATTCCATGTCATTCTGATTTAACATATTGCATTTAAAAAGTATTTCGTTACACCATTCATCAAATTGAATATTGAAATCTATTAATCTATTACTAAATGTAGAAATATGAAATGTTACGGTTTATATCAGCAACATTTCCAGTTACCGTTTCAAAACAACGAATTCCTCCAAGCATATGTAGATAATTGTCCAACATCATAGCTACCTATCATATGTCATATAGATAATTGTCCAACATCATAGCTACCTATCATATGTCATATATCACATGTCATTGTAAATTATAAAAAAAATATAAAAGACTTTATTAAAATCACACGTAAAAGTGACATCTCCGACCCCAAATATCCCGTATTTTAAATTTTTAAAGTAAGAATTATCTACTCTAAAATCATGGACCATATCGTCCAAATCTTTAAAAAATTGAATAGAATTATTGCACGGATTTCCATTAAGATATGTAGGAATAATAAACAACGATAATTCTAAAATTTCCTCATATTTCTACAATATAAAAAATAAAAGCATATAACAATAAACTCTTTTTTGTGCTTATAATCAAATTGCTAACTAATATTTTACTTTATTGTGATTTATTAATATTAATTCTTCTGGGTGTATATTTCTAATGTTATATATTGTTACATCTGCACCGTTAGATTTAATCAATTTTTTTAAATTTTGGGCTAATTTCTAAACGCTTATTAGTGAAAATTATAATTTTAATATGATACTCTACATGTTCCTTTTTCTGTTGAATAATAAATTTTATATTTTTTTCTCTAAATGATTGGATTATATTTATCTTATTTTAGATTTTATTTTTGTTAGATAGATTACTTTAGATAAATTGATATTTTTTAGTGAATAAATTATTGTTGAAAGAAAAAATAAATTCCCAGAAACTAATATCCAGTTTAATAAAGATTCCATCTAATAACCCGATAATATACAATATCACGTGATGTGCAATATCAAATATAAATCTTGTTCCCTTTTCTGTTTCGGATACTTGACACGAACTTAGGAAGCAAATTGTGACCTGCATATGTCGTATACATATGCGAAGAGATATTGATTTTTGATTCAAAAAAATCAAAAAATAATTTTATGATAAATTATATCATAATGATGCAAACACAACTTATGTTTGTAAAAATGCAAATCTTAGCAAAAGATATGCATCTAGTTTTTTTATATAATACTAATTAAAAAAAAATTACTTGGATATATTTTACAAGATGATTTTTTGTCTAAAATAATATAAAAATATATCTATTTCATATATTATTTCATATATATGACGCAAATATGTTACAAAAGATAGTTATAATCAAAATAAGGGGTGAATTTTACGCATGACAATAATTCAACGCAATTTTTCGGCTTCACGCGACATCCTAATAATAAAAATATTATGGAACGTATCCGCTCTGATACATCCAGTCTGTGTATAGTGAATTTTCTAGTGTATGTATATATAATAAAGAATAAATACATCAGTACTAATTCATTTACTATAACACTTTGTTTCTTATTATTTATAATTTTTTTCTATCAATATCTTACAATAATCAATTATTGGTGTTTAATCAAAGAGTTTATAAAAAAATATTTAGTCTGTAACTTATAATAAATCATAATATTAAAAAAATTCATAAATAATTTTTTCCAAATAGAAAAGATCTTTAGATCTTTAAATAAACATTGAATATAAATTTTTTCTAAAATAGTTTATCAGTAATGTGATAAAAATCTTTTTTCCAATCAGATATACTACAGTAAAAAATTAATTTAACTAATTTTATTTGTGTCATTTACAATTATCTTAAAAAAATTCGAGATTTCTTTTTCATATGTTAAATAATATTTTTATTGAGGAAATATTTAATCATATCAATGTTTTAGCATTACGTAAATCATTTCACATAAGTGACATAGTATATATATTAAGTTATCTAATGTAATGTAATATTGCCATAAAAATTTTGGCAGTAAATACTAGTTGTATGGAAGAGGTAATATTGAAGACAAATATATACTTTTATAAATTTCTAACTAAAACTATTTACATAAAATCTTCCATAATAGTGATTTAATGGGGCATTCTGAATATTAATTGATTTTTCCGAGTAGAAAAAGTATTATAAATTATTACTAACTTAATACATGTGGTTATTCTAGAACCCTCATGTTTGTTTAGAATTTTATTTTAGCAAACTATTACAACGCCTTAAATTATAATTTTTATTCAGACGATGTGAATATTAAAATTTCTGGCTAAATTTTATAAATACTCAAGTCACTCGCGGCGTCGTGACGTAACGTAAATGGAAGCTTATCCCAGATATTTTGATTTAGAAAACATAGATTTCATAAATATGACTGATTTTAAATATTTTAAATTACACACGATTTATAGTATTAAAATTTCGCAGGATAGATACGAGGCTAATTACTACATAAAAGAGTGCACATGCTGAATTCGGATGCATAGAATATAGAACAAAAGTTCGCAATATTAATTTTTTTCGATGTCCTGATTTTTTAAAAGAACTAATCTATTGAACTTTTTCAATATTTGGAACCACCACTATGTTAAGTATTTCCATTCTTCATATAAAAATTTAATTTAGTATGATTACTTAATTAAAAATTTGAAATCATAATGAAATTTTATGCACTAAACAATATGTAATTTACATAAGTGTTATTACTTTAGAAATCAAAAAAGATAAAAAAATTGGCAGAAGAAACGTCGTCACCTAAATTGGTGGAACCGTTGTAACAAAAATAAAATTAAAAATTGGTTGACTACTAAAAAATAAACAATATAGGGTTGTTTGTAGTTAAGCGATTAAAACGTTTTATTTTTTTAATTGAAAAAGAATAGGTCAAGTTCCAACGTTAAAAACATTATTCTTTATCCAACGTTAAAAACATTATTCTTTACAATGCGAAAAATAATTTATCTGGGCGGATAAATGAGGAGCCTACAATCGTTTTAGGGGTCTTGCATTTTTCATGATACATACTACCATTAATATCAATTTTTTATGGCATTGGATTCCACACTAAAAGAATAGAAATTAGTTGAGGACTATTTAATAGTAAATATTGAAAATTTAGCAAATAAAAATAAATACTTTATAATAGATTATATTTTTGTATAAGATACAGACTCTAACTCAGCTCATTTTTTAAATTATCCACAATTTAGTTTAAACTATTTATACAATTTTTTCTGGCTTTTTGCGAGTGCAGGCACGTTTTTTTTAAATGTGGAAAAAATTTATATACTAATGAGAAAATTAGGAGACTTATGATTTCCCAGAACTTGAGGCATTGATTACAATATCTTAAACATAATCTAAAAATGGTGTAGATACTTTCTGTATAAGTTATGAATGCCAATGATATATCAATTAAATTATAATATTGCTGAAAATCATAATCTAGACCAATGATATAAGCATTGATTGAATAATTTTGCCATTCAAAAATAAATAGTGAAAATAAAGTTATAGCTTAATGAGATGATTTCATAAATGTTAGAATATAGCACCTATATTCTTAAATGAATAATATTATTTGTAAATTCTATTTACAAATATAAAAATTTTTTATGCTTTAAACTCCTCATTCGGACAATGATTTCAAAATTATGGTTAAATAGGTGGTTCTATATTTTAAAATAATTGAGAACTCCATAAAGATATAATTACATTGCTTCAACTTTTTCATACGGAATTTCAATAGATTTCAAAAATTTGATACTTCAAAAAATGTTAAATTTATGTCTTATAAAATAATTATATTTTGATACTTTTAATTGTATACTAAATATAAGAATTTTAGAATTCTAAAAATTATACATTTTTAAAATTAAGAATGTAATGTTATAATTATAATAGAAATTTATTTTTTTTAAATTAAGGTAAGAGTCTCTAAATTATTATAATGCTGCTGAATTTATACTTTAGTATGTAAGAACATTTTGTGGTTATTTTTTATTATTATTGCTTAACATCCTTATTTTAGATGTAAGTAAATTCATAGATTTCCTTCGGCAAATTTTTTTTTAATGTGATCTTTATTAATCGAATTCTTTCAAATTGAACATTCATATTTCAATAATAAAATCCTGATATTTCATTGCTATGAATTATTTCGATATCACTGGTTGATGAGTTCCTGACAAAATACAATAGTTTCTCGAAAATAATATACTTAGATTAGAATAGGCAAAATTCTAACGAAATATATCAAAATCTCGATAATCACAGTCAAACGTTAGCGTTGTATTTATGTAAACGAGAGAAATTTGGTTACTTATTAATTTAAATATTGACTTTAATCATTATAATATAGATTTCATTTAATTAAATATTGATCTCATTAAATATTGACTTTATTCAATTAAATGCTTATCTTAATTTATTATATATTGATCTTATATAATTAAATATTGACCTTATTCAATTATATATTGACCTTAATTAATTAAATATTGACTTCATTTAATTAACTATTGATTTTATTCAATTAAATATTGACCTTATATAATTAAATATTGACTTTATTCAATGTAATATTGACTTTATTCAATTAAATGCTTATCTTAATTAATTAAATATTGACCTTATTTAATTAAATACTTATCTTAATTAATTAAATATTGATTTCATTCAATTAAATGCTTATCTTAATTAATTAAATATTGACCTTATTTAATTAAATACTTATCTTAATTAATTAAATATTGACCTTATTTAATTAAATACTTATCTTAATTAATTAAATATTGATTTCATTCAATTAAATGCTTATCTTAATTAATTAAATATTGACCTTATTTAATTAAATACTTATCTTAATTAATTAAATATTGATTTCATTCAATTAAATGCTTATCTTAATTAATTAAATATTGACCTTATTTAATTAAATACTTATCTTAATTAATTAAATATTGACCTTATTCAATTAAATATTGACCTTATTTAATTAAATACTTATCTTAATTAATTAAATATTGACCTTATTCAATTAAATATTGACCTTATATAATTAAATATTGACTTTATTCAATGTAATATTGACTTTATTCAATTAAATGCTTATCTTAATTAATTAAATATTGACCTTATTTAATTAAATACTTATCTTAATTAATTAAATATTGATTTCATTCAATTAAATGCTTATCTTAATTAATTAAATATTGACCTTATATAATTAAATATTGACTTTATTCAATTAAATACTTATCTTAATTAATTAAATATTGATCTTATATAAATAAATATTGATTTTATTCACTTTAATATTGATTTTATTCAATTTAATATTGATTTTATTCAATTAAATGCTTAGTTTAATTAAATATTGATTTAATTCAATTAAATACTGACTTTATTCAATTAAATATTGATTTAATTTATTTTAATATTAATTTTATTCAATTAAATATTGATTTTATTTAATTAAATATTAATTTTATGTACCATCGCATGATACTAATTTATAATAACTAATAATAAAAAAATTTCACTTAATTTTAAAATTCATATTATTATGCAAATAGTAATTTTCGATATAGGATTAGTCACAAATTTAAATTTAGTAAATGATAAAACAAACCTGAGGATATCTGTTGTGGAAACCTTAAATACAAATATAGCATTTGGGAGATGATACAATAAACTTAAAAAGATTATGATCTCATTTACTTGATATATAATCATTGTAAATTATATATCTTATATATTTAATATAAAAATCTAGAATACATCATAAGTTCCTTTAGTACACCTTCAACTGTTATTAAACTCTTAAATAAATATAAATTCATTTATGGATATGTCGTCGTGTTAGATTACGAGCATACGTTATTAAATATTGTAGTCCATGTATTAATAAAGTAATGTGATCTTTTTTAAAGGAGTAGCAAGCTATATATGAAGAGTTAATAGAACCAAATGGTTGTAGCTAATATGATAAAGGGCACGCCAATCCCTTTATCCTCGTTAATCTTTTATATTAAAAATCTATAATTTATGTCAATTATATGAAGCTTATGATATCATAATTACTAAAATCATAACTCCTCATTCAACGTTATTAAAAAATTTAACTATTTTCTGCAACCAAATACTCTATTTCTCTTAGTTTAATCCGAATAATGCATAATTGGTAAAGAAAATGAAGTATAAATGCGTTAAAAATACCTTATGAGTGAAAATAATTTGAAAGTTATCCATCTTTTATTCAAACACAGTGTCGCGCGAATTAATTTGTAAAGACTGTTTCATTTATTTTGATAAAATTATCGTATTTTTAATCACAACAGATACAAAACTGGGACGAGATTGTATCGTGTTTTAAAAAGTAATATGTATTACAATCATAAATTCAATGAAAACTCATTCTTGACTACTTTTAGGCTAAGAAACTTTTTATATTTGTTTTATACGTTAAGCTCTCATCCTGTAAAACTTTGACAAATCACAGATGATTATGATATCATTCATTTCAAACTACTTTGGTCAATTATAAGGTGGGAAAATTATTATCTAAATATTATAAAAATTGTCGAGATACATATGGTTCCCGTAATCCCTGAACACATAAAATAGATAGGTGTTGTCGATTATTGTATTGTCGTTACATTGTAGAAATTATTCTAATTTCTACGCTCAACATAACGAGAAGTGTTGTTTAATTTCAAATGTCTTACAAAAGTGGATTTAGTTGCTTTGTCATGTGAAACTAAAGCTGTATTGATTCTTAAGTGTAAAAGATTATGTGCCTGCTACACCAGTTTTATATTATCTGATTTAAAAATAAGCTGCGTGGCTATTTATAAAGTGTAAAGAGCTATTATAGGGGCGATTAAATTTATGTAAAACTATTTTTATGGTGTCAAACTCAAAATGTTTACGGGTAGAAATTGGCCTATTTTAAAAACATCGATGGCATACACCAATGGAAAAATAGATCTTTAAAAACTAGTCTTAAAAGTTGGATTTCATTTTTTTCTAATAATTTAACCAAAACATTATATACAAGGACATTTTGTTTAGTATTCCATTCATAAATATTCCATGGCACAAAATTTATTTTTGGACATGATATGAGAAATAAACTCGATATAGAAAATTTTTTTAACTTGTAGCAACATAAAAATTAGCTTAAAAATTAAGATACACGCTATATTAACCTAAAAAATGAATCTTAAAATGAAGTATATTATTCTTGTGATTATAGTTTGTGAAGCTATTGTTAAACAACTTTTCAGATATCAAACAAAATTAAAGTCCTAGAATTTTTGGAGACAAAAAATAATAAAAGCCGTTATATATATATAATAAGTTATTTTAAAAATTTAAATTTGGTATAATACAAATTCAATATAATAGATAAGATTATGAATACGATGTTGTTAATTTTGCTACAGCGAGCGATTTTTTCTTGACGTATAGACAATGAATTGAATAGTTCGACTGTGACTGGTTATTTCAATAAACACATTTTATATTATTTATTTGGATACTATCATCTTACTGTTTAATTCTGACTCTAAAATCCTTATACACATCAATAGTTTAATCATTAATCGAGTAAGAGCATTTTTATAAGCCTAACAAATAATGTATCAATTAAAATACATATGGTTGATGAAGTTACATATCATGTATGATTATTGTCCAAATTTACATAAGAATTACTTAGCATTAAAACTTGAACATATACACTATCTAGTATTGTGTACTAGACCTATATAAATACAACTTCTTTCAATCTTAAGTGTAATGATAGAGTTAAAAGAAATAACGATAGACAAACAGAAGCAAATGCTAATAAGGAACTAAGACAAGTTAGTGATTGATAATTGTACTTTTATGAGCTTCTTTTAAAAAAGTCGAGGAATTAATGTTTCAATTAAATAATTATATAGCATTTCAGGTAAGACTAGAAAGTGATTAAAACTCATCTTGACACATCGATAAGCAGATTATTCAGTAATTTTTCCATTGATGCCGACTATTTCCTTACACTAACCAAATAACTAAAATTAAAATTACATAAGTGCACAACCTTTTGTTACGAAATTTGATTCAGAAACAAAAAATATTCTCAATTATGTAAAACATAGATTATTTAAGTAAAAAGTTGTTTCGTCTTTGTGTTTTACACAAAAAAGTATACCTGACAATTTTTTCAGGTTTTCACATGATAATGAGTTAAAGAAATTTTGTTAGTTACAAAATTTATAAATCCATAATTTGAGCATGACTATTCCCCTTTTTAGCTGTGGTAAGAAGGTACTTGTTAAAAACACATCTTTACAATTTAAATACTGTTAATAATGTATTATTTTCACGCTCTTTAGATATTTCTACGATGGGTAAACAGTTTGTCATTATCTTAAATATACGAGTTAATGAACTCTCAAATTAACTAAACCCAGAATCAAATTAGTTAAGTGTGTGCTTATTGAGATTTACTTTCCCTTAGTTTAATCGAAAAAAGGCAGACTAGCTGAATAATTTGATAGTAGATTGAACAAATGAAGTGAGACATTTGAAAAAAAGGAATATCCGACACTTTCGATTGTAGCTTACATTGCCTTTGTGTTATAGATATAACATTAGATACTTGTTTTTTTAGAAATAAACTTCTACGTTTATTTTATATTATTTTAAAATAAATAAATAAAAATCTAATTTTGTACAATAGGCGAATTTTCGTAAGAAGTAATTTAAATTTTTCTATTAACTCTGAAAAAACATTAATCAATAATTTTGTGAAGAAAAATCAATAAAACTTTGAAAATATTCACAATCAAGCACTTTAATTAATACGTGAGCCTAACTTTTGAAAGTTCTTGCTAAATTAAACAAATAATTCATCCGAAAAAAACTAAATTTATAAAATAACAAAAAATTAATTATTCTGAAAATATTCACTTTAATTTCCAATTTATGCTTTAGCAATTGCATCTAAATAAAACAGATTGTAGTATTTTTCATAGTTTCCAAATTTTTGGTGAATTCTTTCCATTTTATTAGCGTAATAACCAACTTTTTCTTAATTCTAAATATAAAAGCATGATATAATTTATATCTTGCATTACAAGACTTTGGTTTTCTTTTAATTTTTCAATTAATGTTCTTAGTACTTATTAGTGCAATCGGTCAAAACAATAATAAAAATGTCTGTTGAACAATTAAATCTCATTTGAGGTTAGATCAACATTGTTCAGAACTCTATTGTGAGAATTTTTTCAAGAAGCTACTTTATTCCATATTTTGAGGATTTTATAAAAAAAATTTTTTTATAATATCCAAATAATAAAAGTAATTTTGCATTTGCGAAAGTTTTGGCATTGGCATACAGCTTATTTAACTCGGTTTTCACATTTTATAATAGCACAAGTGCTAATGATGATAAACATTTAACAAATCATCTAAAATCAAGACATCCAAGATAGTTTAAAAAAAAGTAGTTTTTTGGATCTTTCTCGAAATGCATTGACTGAAATGAAAGAGACAAAAAAATTCTAGTGTTTTTTATGCTTTTCAGAAAGCATTATATTAAGAAACTTTCAAGTCAACAATAATATTTTTCGGAAGCACAGCTTGGGTTTTTTCCAATAGAATGTCAACAACCTTATTGTGGTTTTCCTCAGTCTTGTTATTTATTATTATGTAAATTAAAGCAAATATTTGAGTCCACTATGAAAGGTATAAAACTTGTAATATTAACTTTAATTCGACTTTGAATGTACTGTCGGCACTCCAAACATCCGTGTTATAGAGATTACATATTTTAGAAGCCGTCGAAAATATTATTATCCTGTCTTCTGATAAATACTCTGAGAGTCATAAATGCAGAATTTTTCGTTTCTATGAGTGGATAGGTTAAAAAAAAAGATATGTATCAATATTAATATCGATAAGGCTTCTAATATTCTTCGTAAATTTTTATAATGTCTTTTTCGATGTCAGACGGATTTCGCTAATTTTTTTATTCAAATTTGACCATGAATAAACTTTATTAGTGGGTAGGGTATTGAGTGAGTTTAGTTGAACATTGGTTTTTTTTAAATAATAATTTCTCAATGTCATCCTCTGAAATGATGTAATTATGAGATCCCTTTTCTTCAATACTTTCATTCTGATCCCGGGAACGAGTAATTAGTCTTCTTTTGCAGGACTTATTGGGACTTCTCCACAATTAACATGACGCAGTTTTTTATCTGTGATGTAGCAGTAGTTCTTATAAATTATTTGTAGTCTCCTCTTTTTGCTTCTACAACAGAATAGTCTTTTTTGGAGCATTATTAGAATCCATCTTGCGCAAAAACAAAAAAAATATTGCGCGCGCGTATTTGGCGAAAATTAGTCTTATCACTTTAATACTAGAAATATTTATGAAAAAAATGGCCTTTTAAAATAAAGAACTTATTTAATACGCGCCCAGAAATAAATTACATATCAAAAAAACGGAAACCCTTTAGATGTACTAAAATGATGTATTTAACGAGGATAAATAAAACTGATTTCTATGGAAAAGATGAAGGGTAAAAACTTAATAAATTTTTATACTTTTTAACAAAAAAGTGATATGTTTTACATTGTAGTAATGTTTTTATCATTTTAAAGATGATTTGACTTCAAAAGAAAAATTCTCGGGTGATTGTAGGAATGGAATTTTACGATCCTACCTCAATGTGATAATATATTAAAATTTGGATGAGCTCTTAGATTTTAATACATCTATTTATTATGTCAATAAATGGATTAAAATTAGTCGAAATTTCTGAAAAATGAACAAAACTTTTTATTAAATAAAATGTCATATCAAACGAAATTACAGATTTTTAATGCACAAAATTCCGGAAAAGTTTTTAATATTCCACTCTAAACTATTTAGTAGGACATAAATAAGAACTAATAATAACAGGAAATCTAAATTAAAAGCATTCTACATAAAATATAATAAACACTTGCTCAATATTTATATAATTAGAAGTTACCAATAAAATCTAATATTTTTCACAGTATCTAAAACTAATTGATCTATTAAATCAAAATCCTCATTTTTTTTATATTCGAATTGTTGTAAAACACATCGTTTTTTAAATCAATTGATTTATCCTCTTTCTAACAGAGAAAATAACTATATTAGAATCTGTGGATCAACAAATTCCCCCTAAATTATACTGGTACATATAAAAAATTTTTTAAATGTTATACAATAGTAATACAAGCTTATAACTATAGAAAAACAATACAACTTGTTTATACTTAATAAAATTTATTTCGCAATAGTCACTAGTAATGGCATATTAATAAAAAATTGAATTTAATCATATAAACAAATTAAACTGTTATGGATTGTAAAAATATGGAAATATTAAGTAATTATAGCAATGATAGAATAGCTTTTGTAGAAATATAACAAAAGTTGTTGTGTTAAAAAATTGTGATGAATTTCTTAATCTACTGCAAACAAATATAATACCGATTGGCGCATATAAATAGTTGCAAATAAAATATGTACCCTTTGAAGTTATAACAAGCACTTAATGCGCTTTAATATCGAAAAATTCCTGGATCAATTCATAGAAAAAGTATATTTCATAAAGTTAAAATTTATAAAATCATTGCGAAGAATGGGAAAGAAGTAAAAATTTATATTTCAGAAAAATCAATATTTTCACTGAGACCTCTTCATATCATTATTGACCTATAATCCTGAGTTTATAATCTTTAATAAATATACATTTTCTATATAATTATACTATTATATATAATTAAGTATAATTTATATATTTATTTATACTATAGAAAAATATAGTTTTTACAGTGATAATATAAAAAACAGGTATTTATTCTTAAAATGTACGATGAAATTTAAAAATATTTACAACAGTGCTTCGAGATGAGCAATAGTTAATTTTTTTGAGAAAATCTGAAAAATTATAATAAATTTTAACTGTAAATAATTGCAATTATATAGTGTAAAAAATAATATTAACTAACCCATAAAATTAAATAAATTACTATTTAATTATCAAAAATAACTTATTATGAACTAAGAATTATATTTTCGAATCCCAAAATTAGGAAAATAGTGATTTGAATAAAATATTAACTATAAATACGTTTCTTTGTTATTCTAATATTATAATCTAAATCGCTCATAACTCAAAAAATCTACCATGAATGTCTGTCAGATAAAGGTATTTTTAAGTAAATCAAACTGGTTAGTCTGAAATTTGTTCCCCCAGAGATAGAATAATGAACATTCTTTAAATAAAAAAAACTATTAATTCTTTAAAAATAAATTCATCTATAAAATTACTAAAATACAATAGTAATCTCAATTTTTTACATTTGGACAAATAAAGTGTAATAAGACGACTATGGAGTTTTCATCCGTGCAAGGTTACTCACATAACTGATTCATTAAATTTTTCCTTTTACACATTTATGTCGACATTAATACGATGTTGTAAAAGTAATTTTGTTTATTGTTGGAGTAAAATTCAAAAAATTTGTCTTTATCCATTTATAATTTTAAATTTAGCGAATACGAAATATTCGTATTGTAAGTCACTGAAAAACTTTATATCTCCAGTTTTACTACGATATTTTATATGTACAAAATAAATATGGAAAGTTATTAATATATTTTATAAAATATATATTTCTCTAGTCATTAATATCATATTGTTAATTTTCGGCAACGGTTTAATCTGCTAATTATTTGGTTCGGGTATCCTCCAAAAAAGTGTATTATGACTTATTAATTTAATTATTTGATTATTTACCATTTACTAAAATGATATAAAAAAAGTAAATACAGCTTACGTTAAATGAGTGCGATGATTTCTCCCAGCAGCAATGGAATTTGAAAGAATAAGAGATGATATTAATTTTTTATGCTTATTAATAATTGTGAAGAACTTTTTTCGCCATGTAACAGTCTCTCAAAGGCGTACTGTAGTAGTTTTCTAGTTATGGAGAAGAGTATACTTTTAAATTAACTAATAGAATCTGCTGTTTGAGTAGACCAATAACCTAACAACATGCATATGATAAAGATGATACAGATTATCAAAGCATATATGGAAAATTTTTTTGTTTTACTTTAAAAATACTTATGATGGTTAATCAAGCAATTTGTGTAAGTACCTGTAAAAGGAATGTTCTAATCTGCTGATACTGATGACTCAAGGTCATTAAAAAAAAACACAGTAATAAAGATTATTAATCCTCTAAAGACCAGAAAAAAAATACCCCACTGACGTTTTAGTAGTGTAAAATTTACCCTACTTTTTTATTATATAAGCAGATGCAAAAAAATAAAACACGCATTATTGAGAGGTATTACTGAATTTTAACTTGTGAAACTATAGGAATCGTGAAACAATCATACAAGTTAATCTATGCAATAATTCTATTTATACACATTCCCTTTACATATACTAGCTTATCCGTCATAGTCGAGTAAGAAGTGGTTGCTTTAAGTAAAGTAGCTACATTTTCTAACAGAAAAATGTAAATGAATAATAGATATTTTTTTCTGACATCTATAACAAATTTTGGAAGCGTTATCTGTCAATAAAACTTCAAAAATATTTTACACCATTTTGATGTTTCCTTGTCTTTTTTTCTTTCACAAAAATCGTAGCGTGATGGCTTTCCATTGAAGTTTGATATTTTATTTTGAATTACACATTTCTTTGACCTCTTCTTAATCGTCTTGGTTGAATTTCGATCTAAAAGTTGGCTAAACAGTTTCTCCGACATTTCTTTTAAGGAGGTTCTTCTTGACTTTTTATCATTCTGAAATATATCTTTTAATAATGAGAACGCATTAATTAGAGATAGGTCAATCATATTATAAAACACAACCAGAGGTCATAGTCTTGTAAATCTGTGTGTGAAAAATAATGCCAACCTTTTATCGATATTACCCACCCCAACGTTAGTTGTAGTGCATTATAACTTGCGGCTCGAGCTTTGACGATTCATCTGCAACAGTGTTATTAGTAGTGCCAGTTGACAATAGGACTAGCTTTATTACTCTCGTATGATGTCATCATATATTTGTCATAAAAAACCATATTGCTATTGTACAATTGCCTTTTTTGAAGGCAAGGAGGATTTATCTTTTATTTTTACGTAACGTTCCTAGGAATGTTAGTTTTCTTTCTAGTAATTTTCTTGCCAGCGAAATGGATGAAAAGAAGTAGTCGGCCACAACATTTCTACCAGAGTGGAATAATGGGGTTGATAGTGAAAGAACAACGCTTTCGCCGACGTTATATTGTCTTAGTACTCCGAAATAATTTTCATCAAGGCATACCGTTATATTTGAAATATAGTTGGCAATAGGACCAACCAACATAAAGAAATTCAGCTCCAACTTCGTAGGCACCATTGGCATACATTGACAAAAGGAGCATCTTTCTCTAAAAAATAACAGTTGTCCACTTATCGTAACATCTTGATTTGGAGAAAAACATCTAGGCAAAATATCAACCCATTCACCCATATCTCACGGATAGGGCAAAACTTATCTTTGTTTTTGCGTTGAAACCAACAAAATCAGGATCCCTTGTAATTTGTTTATTTTGATAATGCAAAAATAACCGTCTTATAGACTTCTTTCCTTTTATAAACACTAAAAAGCTCAAATAGAAGTCCTTGTCTATCCTTGTAGGGAGCCACTAGCGCGAGAAGACCTAAATAGCTTTTAAACTCAATATCATCCATATCACGCCACTCATCTTTGAAATGGTGTTTCCTAAACATATTTGTATAAGCTATAATTTTGTTACAAAAAAGAGCTGTAAAAAATAACAAAAAGAAATTATATAAGGATCTGATTTTAACACGGCATAAAAAGTGATACCAGGAGCTGAATTCATAATATTTCGACACAAGTTTTAATTATAATTGGTTTTGATTTTCTCCAAATAATTCAGTTTGTACTTTATAAAATATAATCATTTACTTCAACGTCTATCTCATCATCAGATACATAAGTTTCGTCAGTAATTTAGTCTTCAAATTCACTTCCGGAAGAGATGAAGTCATCACTAAAGCCGCTAGCGTCACTCATTGCGAATTAAATATAGGGTTTCCCGATCAAACTGAGATTTGTTCCGATCAATGTGAGATTTGTCCCGATCAAACTGAGATTTGACCAGATCAATGTGATATTATAGATATTTGACGCATAATTAGAGATATAATAAATTAATTTAAAACAAATAATAATATATTTTTAAGATAAAAAAATCACTGGTTTATAATATCACGGTTTTTAGCCTTTTGGATATATTTTAGCATCTTTCGATAGAAGCTATCGCAGTGAGTACTAGGGGTGCAGTTGAATTTTGCAGAAATTAGCTCTTTTAGCTCCTTTTCGTCCTTAGCTTCTGCTCTGATGATCTGATTTTTCCAAACTGAAAATATATTTTCTATAGGGTTAAGAAAGGGTGCATACGGCGGTAAAAATAACATTTTTAAAGAAAGGGACCCAGTAATATCATTAAGTCCCGTATAATGTTTAATACGGGCGTTATTCAATATAAAGACGGGGTCATTAATATCCATTGACGTGCACACATCTTTCAGTTTTGTTAAACAGTCTTTGACATCCTCGCCATTAACTGCTTTATCGTAAACTTTATGGAAAATCATGCCATACTTGTTCATTGCAGCGACAACCGCAAAATTTCGGCTTTTCGCTGCTGAAACAGATAGAAGTATAGAAGTCCTCTGGCTCCACGGCCCCTTTTTGGTCTTGTGACAACTGAGAAGCCAACCTCATCGAGGAAAACTAAATTTTTATCCTTTGTATCGAGTTCTAGTTTCCTAAATTCTTTAAAAAACATGTACCTGGATTCAAGGGTTGATTCGCAGTTTCTTTCTTCGGGCACTGGATACGTACTTTTAAGGCTGTAATGGAAACTTTTTATGATCCTAACGACTGCGCTCTTACTTATAACAATACCATAACTATCTTGTATCATTCGTGTAATATCCTTTAGTCATAGCAAGCAATTGTTATCAATCCAGGTTAACATACCTTCTTTTTGTTCCGTGGATAATTTCGATCTTCTATCTCAACCCCGCTTTTTGATTTCAGATGTGCCGGTTTTATTAAAAACGTTAATTATTCTCCAGACAGACTTGTAATTAATAGTTAGCGATTTAGAAATATCCTTGGCAGACATTCCTTCAAGAGATTTTAAAATAATTTTGGTTCTATCTTTGTTAGAGATGGTTGACGAACCTTTTTCGCTTTGGTTATTTTTATTATTAACCTTCATTCTAAATATTTAAGATAATTTAATATATATTTTTTAACAATTGTGTATAAAAATAAAATTTATTAACATTAAATATATCATTAGTTTAATAATAATAGATTTTACCTCGTGCACTAGTAATAAACCGAAAATTAATCTCACATTGATCGGAACAAATCTCATATTGATCGGGAACCCTATACTTAGCGCACTTGCGCTTTACATTACTTACTTTTTTTTAAGTTTTCTTCAAACAAACTTTTTATATATTAATGAAAATTCGTTATTTAGTTAATTATAACAAATTTATGTTTATAATTAAAAAAATGCAAGGTAAATTTTACCTCAAAAACGTTAAAAGATAATATTTAAGTAAAAATCTTGATACTTTAAAAATTTATCATATTTAATTATAGAACATAATGTTTTATAATAAAAACTATGGTATGGAACAATTCAAAAAATGGGGAAATTAGATATGGTAAATACAAAATCTTTTTGGGGTATATTTTACCATAAAAGCAATAGAGGGTTAATGTGGCGTATTATTCGTCAGTAAATGCAGCATTATTAAGTGATTTATTACATATATTCTTAACAAAGAAACCCCACTATAATTCATTCAGAAAACCGTCCAATGAAGGGCAGAATTTTTTTGGTCCAGATTAAGCGGTTGAAATAAAATAGTGTTCAAAATATTTTAACAGAAATATATTATATCAGGATATATCATAAATGATATGTGGAGTCTTCCTGTAATAAAGAATTTTTTTCCTACGATAAGCAGTGATAAGTTTTGTAGAGTTTAAAATAAAAATTTTCAATTTCAGTATATATTAAGAAAAACCGAGGGGAACAACTTACCGAATAAGTCTCGATAACGTCTTCACGATAAAATATTCATTCATATTTAGGCTGAAGTTTAATATAGGCCCCCCTAATCCCCAATGGATAAAACGGATTAGCGGATTAAGTACACTGTGTATAATTGTAAACAAATATTAAATTATAAAAAGAATAAACTAAAAATAAAATATACTAAACGTTTTTTAGAGCTTTTAAAAAACCACACCATAAAATTGATCTGGTTTAATATACGTCCTCTAATCTCGAGCGGATAAAACGGATTAACACATATGAAAGTTTAATCTCCTTCTTTGGCGGTGGACTTGGTTTTTGTTATTTTACTTAGTAATAATGCTTCCTCCTATGATAAATTTTGCAATTATTTATTTGTAACGAAGAAAAATCCATAAATTTTTGTATAAGACGTGAAATATTGAACAGACAGCATATCTGGTCCTATTGTGGCAATGATGGATTTTCTATTCATTGAAAAAATTGATGATGCTTTACAAAGGTGTGTAGAAAAGAAGTATCAATATTTGAAAATACCTTCTTTTTTTCAAAAATATAAGTGAGTGAAGTTCTCGAACTGTCATATTATTGGTTGGCTAGTGTCAAATCCCAGCAACTAACAACGATTACTGCTCATTTAAAGACAACTATATGTAGCTATTCCATGTACCTCCGGCAATTAGTTGTAAATAGCTTTGATTGTGAGGATGATATAATTAGCGGGTGTGGTATAGTTGTCGAAATTGACGAATCAAAGTTAGGTAAAAACAAATACCATAGAGGGCATCCCGTCAACGGTCCCTAGATCTTGGGAGGAATTGAATGTACCCAACAAAGAATATTTCTTATTGAGGTATTTGATAGAATGGCTGATACATTGCTATTTACAAGAAAAAAATACGTGAGAGGGGGTTCTATAATAATTACTGATTGTTACTCGAACTATAACCAGTTGTTCGAACTTTATGAGCATCTGCAGATGAATCCTAGTATTGAATTTGTAGATTAAGCAGCTGAAGCTCACACAATACCATTAAAGGCACATTGAATGCCATAAAGTATTGAATTTCTCCACGAAACAGAAATTATCCTGTAAATATCAACGGAAAAATCAGCGAAAGCGCTATAAATGAATTTCTATGCGAATTTTAATGGAGAAGAAAAAATGTAAAAATTTTGTGAAGTGGTTTTTGAAAGCTCTAAAAAACGTTTTATATTTAATTCATAATTTATTCTTTTTATAATATAATATTTGTTTACAATTATACACATTGTGCTTAATTCGCTAAACCGTTTTAGCCGTTTGGGATTAGGGGGCGTGTATTAAACCAGATCCCATATTTATTTTCATTTGTTTAAACATTAACTCTGGATAGAAGGAACAGCGATGATGGAAGGAGGTGTTAAAAAATTGAAGTGATTGATGGTTGACTTTAGTAAAATCAATAATGATGGGGCCAGAGAAGTGATGGAAGCAACATACTTGTATGTAAAATTTTCTAACACTATCTAAATGTTACAAGTAAATTCTATCGACATATGGGTGATTAAATAAAATTTAGAAGATTACTCTAAATGAGTTAAGTTCAAATTCAACTTCAAAATTAGATATGAAAATTATTTTATTAAAAATTTAGTAAATAATTCATGATTTAAATACTTAATATATTTGACGATACTTAAAATGAACTTGCGCAGAAGTAGAGACACATGAGTATTTTAGTCAAATTATTAGGTTTCTAAATTTTTGTGTTAAAATTGGTTTATTTATAATTTAGTAATAATAAAATAATAATTATTCGTATGTCAGATTCCTATTATAATGGAATGTATGCAAATACATTGTTTGTTTACTATTCTCCTCATCTATTAATTTTCTAATTGTTCATGATAAATAATTTTAAGAGAAAATATAAATTAATTACATAGGGGAATCATCACAAAATTTGTATGTTTGTTAAAATCATTATCATATATAAATTATAACTTTTTAAAAATAAAAAATCTGAAAACTTCAAAATAATTGGTCTATTCAAACATTTAATAAGGTATTATCACCTTTAAACAAACCTAAATTGCTCAAAAAAATATATAAGGTAAAAAATTTCTTAAGCATTACTAAGTTACATTTAACATCAAATCCAACAAATTAACATAGATTAATCATTTTATTTTATGCTGCAGGGAGTGAATTAAAACAATAACACTTTGTATCATGTTAAATCATATATTTTAGGGAATATGTTAATTATTAATTTACAAAAATTAAAAATGTGACAATAATGAATTTGCTATTATCAAAGGGATATATTCGCGCAAAAATCATGAGATTAAAATGTGACCGAAAATTAACGATGTAGTATTAATGATAAAAATAATATATATGTTTTATATTGTTACTTTGCATAATTTTTTTCATAATAGAAAATCTTACAAAAACACATGTGTAAAAAGTGGAGTTTTACATCCAGACTGTAAAAAATTACAAATATTATTATACAATCTATCTTCTAGTTAGGAATCACAATGAAAAATAATTGTTTAAAAAGATAATTAAAATATACGTCACAAATTAGTTCAAATATAATGCACATCCTTTATTTACCACATGAAAATGGCGCATGCGTTGAAGATATTTGTCTGATATATGTATATATTCTAGACTATTTCTATCGTCTCATCTTTTTTCCATAGAATTCAAAAAAAATAAATCAACTAGTGATACATATTTAAAATTACTAAAACTTAAAAAAGAAGAAATTATATTTGCGTGCGCATATATAATTTTTAAATACTATTGCTATTGGTTTATCCTAGAAAATGGCTAATTCTTCTGACACTTTACTCCAAAAAAATGTATCTATTTTAAAGGATAATAAAACGGACACTATAAAAACTCCATACTTATATTATTGTATCTGTGGAAAATTGGCCATGATTCTTGGTTTGTCAACTTTCGTCATATTAAAAATAGAATAATTTTAATATATATTTATAGACAGATCTTTAGATATACTGCCAATAAGAAAGTTAGATCAATCTGTAGTGATTGACAGTAACCTAATATATAAGCTATACACTGTAGATGATATAAATGTGTATATTAAAAGGTATCCAAAATTTTTTTAATTTCTTACTAAATAATCGACAATGTAATGCTTGTACGAAATTAGGAATGATAAATATGAATATAGAGAAAATAAAATATGTGAAAAGTAATTTTATTGAATAAAGAAATAATATAAAACATGAATTTTTAAGTTGTAGAATAACCATTATTTATAAAACTACTTCTCCGACGTCTTGTATATTTGTGCTTAAGGGTACAAAGCAATTTTGCATAGTATTTTTTAACTTTTATATAATTAAGGATCACTATCAACCATAAAAGACAACGATATGAAATCTTACGCAAACAACAATGACATTATGATAAACAAAGTCTCATATTTCTATTTTTATTTCTAATTTACAACTCTATAGAATGCTACAACAAGACACACCAAAGAGGTTGGAAGGTATGGATTTGTGACTATCAGTACATTAGATGAGTCGGAATGCAATGATCATAATATTGTAATTATCAAAATTTACCTTAGTTCGTTAGTATTTTTATTAATTTGTATAGAATGAATTATCATCAAGTTACTCAGTAAATGCGAATATAATTAGAAATCATCTTAAAAAAAAGCGTCCCATCACAGTGAATGATGACAATGATAAAAACGAACAGGTTATACATTTTTATTAATATTTTATATATATTTAAATAATTCATATTTCAGAATAATAACCATAAAATATTATTCAAGAAACCGAGAGGAACTCTATGAGAGTCGCTAGATTATTGTCATATAGTTTGTTATAAATTTATGTACGTTAGTTTTATATTTTACTGATAAATATCATCTAATTAAAACAACTTTAAATTAAATAAATAAAGTCACCACCTGTTATTGTGCGATGACCATCAAAATAAGTTCTTGATGATATTACTTGAATGGTTGTGCGTACATGCCAGACTTAAATTGAAACTACTTGAGTTAAATCCTAATACATGGTGACCAATAGTGTATTCTGTAAGGTAGAATCAAGATTGAAGTCAAAAATATGCAAATCAACCTAGAACTAATATAAGTGAAAGCTTAAGAACCTTATTTTGTTATTGTCCGTGGACATATTTTTTTATATATCAATGTATTCGGATTAGTTACGTTGGAGTTCAATTCGTTATATGCTTCAAGGTATTTCTTATAATAACGAAATTTTTATGTTGTAGATTAAAATCGTCTAAAGGTGCAATTTTTGTGTACTATCTTCGCTCTATATGCAGAAATTCTACTATATTCAACTACAAAAATAAATTGTAAAATCTATACAAAATTATTATTTTACAATATTATAATTTTGTTAAAATTGTAAAAATGCATTTTGAATCAAAAAATATTTAATAAGCATGAATTACTTGTAAAGAACTAAACTCATAAAACATTACACTAGATTAATACGTTATAGTAGTTTTTATCTCTGGGCGAGTTTTCCTTATCTTCAATGGCGCTAAAAATTTTCCTACTTAAACTGTCTCATTTAATATCTCCCCTACCTTATTATTTTCTAACAACCCATCGTTGTACACTTGGTACGAAGTCACACAATATTTGTATTGAATATTATTGCGCATTATAAGCAAGGTCTTTTAGGCTTTGGAAACTTTGAAAAATAATTATTGCACATTTTCTATAATTTTCTGCGAAACACTCAACATTTGGCACTGGTGTCGGAGAAGTCCGGATTAAAAGGATTATGGGATTACATTGAATCTTAATCCGGTATTAATGATTTTGAAACTATTCGTTTCAATCACCTTTTCTGAAGAAAATGCAGTCGATTTTATAAAGAAAAAAAATATTAGAAAGATTCTACCATGTTGTGAAATTTGTGGTCGATGAATGTCTGTTGTAAAAAAAAATGAATCCAAAATATACCGATACCATTTTTACAAGCAAAATTAGATTTCGTTGAAAAGTGGAACATTTTTAGGAAAAACAAAGTTCACTTTTCTACTTTTATTACAATTTGCTAGTATTGAAACTCAGTAAGAGCAATATTTCCTACTGTAAAAGAGCTTTGTTTGGAGAAAACAATTATCATATGGTTCCAGCATTTTAAAGATGTTTACTCGATATTTCTTATAAAGAATGCATATAAAATAGCTGGTGATGGTCATATCTTATAAACAGATAAATCTTTGATTGCTAAGGCGAAATCTAATGTTGTGAGGTCGCCCAGGAAAAGACGGGGTTTTAGTGTCCACAGAGTGATTGATAAAATTTGATTTCTGGTTCAAGGTAGAACAGAAAATACACTTTTATATTACACAAATTTCATGAATATATCCACTATGGTGTAGTTTTTACAACTTTTAACATTTTTTGCAAAATGAACGTTGGAGAATTAGCTAGAATTACACAGGGCCCTTCTTCGACACCAGTACATAACATTTTGTAGGTGTCTCTGGTGTCCATTTTTATATATAATATAAAAAATATTTTTAGTTTAGTACCAGTATAGCTCTTGACTCACCTTTATTAACAATATAATCTCTCCGGTTGTTTGTTAACTTTTATCACGCTAAATTTACCTCTCGAAACAAAAATTGATACTCCTTTCGCAGATGGCACAGATAGAACTACTATTCTCGTTTATATATTACTCCGATTTTATATTACTGTTGAAATATACAAAAATTTTAGGTCGCAAAATGGAATAAAACTTCATATCGATAATTCTAATTTTTACATGTTTTCAAACGTTTTCAATTTCGTCAAAATTATGCGCACGCGCGTAATCTATTAAGGTTTTGTTTGTAGTTAATATATATTTTTTAACTATAATAGTTATAATCTATCTTTATAAAATTAACTATTTCTAAATACAATGTATACGCTGCCACCTGTAATATTAACCACGTATAGAAAAAATGGTCGGATATAACATACAAGCGATGTTTTTTACATTAATTAGCAACTCTGAGCAGCTAACTTAATTTCTAATATATAAAAAGCTAGCTTAAAATCACCAGGAAGGTGTAATAATTGTTGGGTTAACAAAACTATGAGGTTAATTATAAAATCCCGAGTATTACCTGAGACAACTGAGTTAAAGTAAGCTGGTTCGGGTGAAAATCTTGAATTCATTTCGGACATATACATGCACAGAGTAAATAAATCATTCAGAACTTTTCAACTAATTGCTCCCCAAAAGATCATGCAGTACATAATTTTCGCCGAAGAATTTCACATTCTTCGTCAACTTTGATTCTATTATCAGGTCGAACTCAAAACTCTTTATTTTTATGATTATGCAGATAGTATTTCAGTGGTATCTAGAGCGTTTCTAAATCTGCGTGCATAAAATGGTTCAATTTCCTTAGGGAATTTTGTAGTAAAAAGTTTGAAAAGAGGGGTATGATGGATGGCGAGAATACTGTAGTGGAAGTTGATGAGGCGCTAATACAGAGTAAGAGGAAACATCATCGCGGACGCTTGTTAAAAGGAGATTTATGGAAAAGCTATCCTTATGCAGAATATTTATATGATGAGGAATCAATTAGTTATACATACAATTGTTACGTTTATTTTCACTAAAATATATAACGTTTGTACATAATCAGCCCAAAGCAGTGAAAACTACCATGAAACTCCTGAATTCACTTTTGTTAGACCCGAGCGTTGCCTCAATGGAAAGGATTGAAGGTGGATCATTGGTATCTGTGGATGTGCAGTATATTATAACAACACGATAACTAAATAAGAAGTACGGTTTTATGTGTGAGCAAAATGAATGGAGAAACTTTGACTAGAATTATAAAAAATTAGATCAACGTTGGTTCAACGATTTATACACATGAATAGAAATCTTATAGTTGCCTCGTAAAAGAATGTTATGCACATAAAACAGTAAACCATAGCGTGAAATATGTCTCAGAAGCTGAAAGTCATACCAATACCATAGAAACAACATAAGCAACTTAAAAATAAATTGATGAAGATGAAAGGTACTTATGAAGATTTGATCGAATTCTATTTAAAGAATTCCTAGATTCAATCAAAGTATAAAACTGGACTAGAATTTTTCCACGGAATAAAGTATTGTTTTTCTGAAATATAATTTCTAAGTGCTTAATGAATAAACTTATATGTATTTTTATTTTAGGTATCTATATTCTGCATTGATTTCAAAGCTTCAGTGTAGTACAAGGCAATATTAATAACTTCTAAGCCGCAGTTATAACTGAGTTCGCACAAAATCTACAAATTAGAAAACCATTACTATGTAGTTCATTTAAAGTCAATAAGAAAGAGGAAAGCCCTATCATGCTAATACAGCTTTTTTTAAATGGATGCATATTCAATTCTAATTTCAATGTATATGGTTAACAACTGGTGCGATTCCTTCTCACCATACTGTGCGTTAGGTCGTTGATTTAATAATTTTAATTTAAAATACTACTCCCTGCTATGCATTCTTAAAGGTAATTTAATGAATAGAAATTGGTGACCAAGTTAATATATTAGTAAATTCCATTGGATACTGCATTATCTCTTTATATCTTTGTAATGCATTATTTCATTATCAAAACTAATAAATATATATAACATGTATATAACATAATTCTTTCAATTAATTATAGTATATAAGAATTCCATTTAAAACTTATTCTCATGATGACAAACACCGATAAACAGATGAGCGAGAATTTACAACCAAAAAGTTTCATATATACAATTTTAAGTATTTTTCATGAATATAGAATTAAAAAATAACATTAACAGTAGTTAATAACAAATCAATTTTAGAAATTTAAAAAAAAATTTTTTTCTCTTCAATCAATGTATCCATGAATTAGTAACACTGTGTCATAATACTGTATTTATTTATTTTAATTTCTTACTTATACGGCTTTTTTTATTACCATTAGAAAATTTCTTCAAAAAATAATATTCCTTTTTAAAAAAATTAATACAGTGGTCATGGCTTTAAAATGTCTATGATTTTCGATTCCGTTAATTTCTGTTTTTTAATTTCAAAAAAGGCAAAATCCAGATCTGTAATATAAGAAAGAAATGAAAGATTATACATTTTTTTAAATTTTCAGATTTGCTAAAGATATCCAAAAGTTATGGTAATGGAAACATCGTTTTCTTCTATAGATTCTTCGTCATTCTCACTTTTTTCGGTATTTGAAAACTGCGTTCCCATAGTCTCATCAATCAATGCAGTTAGTTGGTGGATTATGAATTTTTTTTTCTTGAAAATCTTCATGTTCACATTCGGAATTAAACACTTCAGCAGTAAAATTTTCAATTATGAAAAATGCCTTTTGAAAACAGTTTTTTATTGTATCAACAGTCACGAGATCCCACGATTTTTTTACATTAGCCATTGCATCTAAAACGTCTGGCAGTTTTACTGATTGACAACCGGATTCAATTTGTGAAATTAAATTATTCATTAATTGCCTCTTATAAAAGCATTAAAACCTATTAATGATTTCCTGCTCCTATCGTTGAGGTACACATGTTGTATTTGTTGGAACAAACATTAGAACAATGTTTGAAAGGTTTAAATTCGGATGGGCTGGACAGTTATCAACGAATAAAATTACTTTTCGTTTAGTTATATAAAGTTCTTTATTCTACTGAATTAAATAATCAGTGAAAATTTTAGATGTCATTCAAGCTTTTAAGTTCGAGATGTCGATTGTCGGAAATACTTTACCCCATTGAAGCATCACGGCTGGGCATATTTCCCTATAATCAGTGGAGTGATACTTTCTTGAGTCATGTAACAAATTAGAGCTCTTGTAATTCGTTTTTTATTCCATTTTTGTTTTCTTCATTTGAAAACACATAAATATGCCCTAACTTTAAATCAGCTTTAAAATAAGAAATTTTTTTACCCCTTAATTAGTAAAATAGAGCTGTTTCATCCAAATTCAAAACATCACTGGAATCCAACTTTTTAAAATATTTCTTAGGTGCGGTTCCACTACTCAAAAACCAGTAAGTCAACGCTACTTGACTTACCACAAAATTTATTTCTATTTAAACCAGCCTGATGGCAAAATCCTCGAAACCAGCCAGATGATAATTCTAATGTGTCACCAACCATTTCGTCCTTAAAAAAATCTTTTTGTATAATATCTTTGGATGACAACTCCATATTATGGGCTATAATCTGTTCAATTCAACTTTTAACTTGTTGGCCCATCTCAATATACTTACCTTTTTCCAACGTTTTTATATTTGCTTGTGTTAATCTTACAGAATGAGCTTTTATAATTTTATTTTTATTGATTAAAATCCGACTTAATGATGATAAAGACTTTAGGTTAAAGTGTTTCATTGTTTTAACATTTGATTTTATTCGTTAATGATATATTTGTAATATTGTATAATTTCAAGCTTTTCAGCAAGAGAACGGAATTGTTTTTGATTTTTTTAAGTGCTCACCATCCATAATTGGTACTAAAATCCTACTATGTGCGCACGAGCCATCAGGTGCCCACCACCAGTATTTTGTTTTTTCTGACAATAATAAAACAATAAGTTAAAATTCTATATTATATATTGCTTACTGTGTTATTTTAAACGAAAATAAATATTTATTATCGATTTTAACAAACTTAGAATCAAGAAAATGGAAAAGGTGCCCACGAGCTGTGGTGCGCAAGACCTGTCGCCTACTGTAAACTGTTTTACTCAAACACTGCTAAACACACAGTGACATTGCTAAAATTTTACTTGTTCTAGTATACGAGTATTTCTTTTTTTAAGAGATAAAATTACATTTTTATACATAATATTAATTTATGTTCAAAACTCGTAAATTACTAAAGTAAAATTTGAATTCTTACAAAACAATGTTTCGATTTTTGTGGCTTTAGCATAATAAAATAGTTTTTATTAGTGTGAAAGAAATATGGAATTGATGGAGTTATACGTTAAATAACGCCACTTATTGAACACCTGTTTAAAGTTCAATGTTCATTATTCGAATTTTAAGTAGTGAATATATATTTTTGAAAAAAGAAAATAAATGTTTATAAAGTACTAAAATTTTACATTTATAGACATAGTAGATTATTTAAACTTCGATGAATCATTAATGCACATTGAAAGCTATATTTTCCAGGATATAAATCAACGTAGAGATAGTAATAAACGTGCTTCATCTAAAACCGGTAGAAAGCTGTCGGATCAATTAATAGAGACGGTTATTGTGCATTATAATATTGGAGCAACTAATACATTAATGGCTACTCTGGTTTCGTTACCCACGATAACCGTCTCGTCTATCGTTTCAAACTGCCTAGCAAATGGCAGGACTATACTAGCTAAGAAAGTTGATGACAAGGTCAAAAATATACACAATTAATAGAAAAAAACAATATTGGTTGGGTGGACAAAGATCCGACAATATGGTTTAAAAACCTTTCACATAAGGCTCAAAATAAATTAGGAATTGATGCCAGAACCACTGAGATTTATATATGCATAGGGAAATTCCACTATATCCTAATAACTTTAGTTACTGTATCAAAAAGAAGGAACTGTTAGGTAACTATAGCTGTTCGTCTATATTACGCAAAAGAGTTCAATCGTACACTACTTGAAGTAAGATATAGTCGCTTTATTTGTATAGAGGAAGTTGGCTTAAGAATTACGTCAAGAACACGTAATGGTCACTCTTTCTATAATAGTTCTTTACATATCACTGTAGTCGCAAAGAAAAATCGTAAAATCTCTATTATTGCTTTAGTGGATAAATAAGAGATGCTAAATTCCTATACCAATGGAGGTCCAATAATAGGGAAAATTTTAAAGAATATACAATCAAACTGGACAGAAAATGTTTAGAATTAGGTATTAAAAAACCAATATTTACCATGGATAATGCAAGAATTCTTCACTTAGGAGGGTTTCAAAATCTCATTATTAATGAAAATATAATTATGATATATTTACCTCCTCACTCCCAATTTTTATATTCCACCAAAACTGTATTCAGCAAGGGGAAAACCAAGGTAATACAAAAAAAACAAAAAATGGAACAGAATTAAACATTAATAAATAAAGGATTTACACCGATAACAGGGAGTGAATGTGAATCAATTTACAGGAAAATGACCAGATATATTTTAAAATCACTAAAACGGTGAAGTAATTCACGAATATCGGAATATTTAATTTTTGAATTGGTGAAGTCATTAAAATAATTTATTTTAATCATACCACAATCTAATATACGCATAATTTTAATATTGTTTCTCGTTTTCTTTTAATGATAGTCTAACGGCTGTTAGCGTATTATTTGAATTCATGATTGTAATGCAAAAGAAAAAAATCGCAAATGTATGTAAAGAAACGTTATGCAATTGAACAATTACACTTAACCCATTAAGGTTTATCATGTCTAAAACGACACGCTACTCATTATGGTTTATTTTGATTGGCAGTCGCACTTATTAATTTTTTTAGGTTTTTTATATTTATGAGTAATTACGAAGTCAAAAAAACAACAAAAGAATCTTTTAAAATATTTTATCCATAGGTTTTTAGCACTTTTATTGTACACATTAATACATGTTAGTAATAGATCATTTATTTTTTAAATAAAAGATTTAAAATTCAAAAAAATATTTAGTGTTTTTTCATTCGATTAATTTTTACTATAAAATAATTTACGTCCCGAGAAATTTAAACATTACTAAGAAATTAACTTTTTACGAGCTTGTCGAAAATGACATGTTTAACTCCCGAGTTCTCATAATCCCTGCTATGGACGTTAGCGAGTACTTAAAACTGAGTGACGCAATAAATAACCTTAGTGAAAATTTTGATGATAATTGTATTGATATTGATGCAATCCCACCGAATGATGTTGATACACCAACTGATATAGAAGATAATAACATAACCATGGGTGATAACATTCTGTTTAGCAAAGATCTACCTGAAGTTTCTGGACATATTGAACTATTTTAACCAATTTATATTTATGAGTTATCTATTTTACTCGAAAATCAGGAAATTTCTTTGTAAAAGCACACCTCACCAATTTATACATGTAAAAATAGACAAATCAAGAGAAATCCTATAGAAGATAATTATGTATGTAATTACTCTTATTTATATGATTTAACAGCATATAGGTTCGTACGATATAATTCGAAAATTCTTAGACGATTTCATCCTACTAGAATTAGTTAAACAAAGTAATAGATGTGCTAGGCAAAAAATGATCATCATTTTCAATTGTGAATGTCTGACTTGAAAAGTTTTACGAGCATTTAAATTCTTTCAGGATATTTTAAACTTCCAAGACAGCAGATATGTTGAGAGAATTCGAATGATGCTGGGGTACCCTTGTAAAAAAAGCAATGTCGTGTAGACGTTTTAAGGACATAAAAAGAAATGTACATTTTAATAATAATGATAAAATTTACAAAGATCATAAAATGTATAAATTAAGACCATTCATTGATAAACTGAATAAAAATTCCAAGCAGTTTGGCTTTTTTTACAACATAATATATATTAACGAACAGATGGTTCTTTACTGTGGTCGTCACTCATCCAAAATGTTCATCAAGGTTAAACCTGTTCGATTTGGCTTTAAGGTTTGGGTTATGTCAAGTAAAGCGGTATAAATATATAGCTTTAAAGTTTATTGCGGGAAGGAAATAGGCGACAATCACACAGGTTTAGGTGAAAGGATTTCCACTAATTTTGTGAAAGAAGTTGAATGTCCTAGCAGTGTTGAAATATAGTTTGAAAATTCTTTTTGTCATATAATTTGCTCAAAATGCTTAAAAATAAAAATTTCAAGGAAATTGGGACTATTTGCCAAAACATAACAAGAAAATGCCCGATCCAACCCTCATATGAATTTAGTAAAGAACCGCGAGGATCATATGAAGAGTTCCACGATGAAGATGGAATATTTTGTGTACAGGGGATTGACACCAGACCTGTTGCTTTGATGACAAATTTTTTGTCCTGTCTACCATTAGTTCCTATAAAGAGGGTTTCGTAATAAGATAAGAAAATGATAACAATAAACCACCTACAATTAATAAAACAATATAAAAAAATGGTTCGAATAGACTTATCAGATAATAGTATCGCGAATTATAGAATCTCGATAAAAGATAAAAAGGGGTATTAGCCATTGTTTACCAATATAATTTTTGTGTGTTGTATTTTCAATAAATTAAACATGTTATTGCTCAAAGAATCCAATCGACATATTGGAACACACAAGATTAATTGTTGCAATTTTAATTAAGCCTTCTCAATCTCCAAGTGTTGGAAAAAGATCTCATACTTTCAAACAAATAACACTAAATATATGACAAAACCCAATAATAACTACTGAAGTTGCTCGCACACGATTAAAGTGTGCCGTTTGCAATAATTCAACCGTTGATTACTGTAAAGGTTTCTGAAATCGCCTTAGCCCAAAATTTTTCTCTATTTTTCATATGTTAAGTAAAAAAATTTATTACAACGTATTGATAATTGTTATAATGTTTTCATCTCTTTATTGTCAAAAATATATCATTTTTTTTTGGGCGCATGCAAATCGCTCGGGACTTTATTGTGTCGAAAACGACACGCTTAATCTTCGTTGAATAATTTTTCAGTTAATGCATAAAATTAGTCAATAGGGATAATTTTGTAAACATTATGTGTTATTCTAATAGATGGAAACTTACATTATTTTTTATGACTGGAAACATTATTGGGTTAAAGGTTCGTGGTTCCGCTATTAGTTAATGTCATACTAATATGTAGAGGATTTGGTTAATCCTCACGATGTGCATGACTAAAAACGGTAAATTTTTTCTAACTGAAAGGTACAATTTATATTTAAGTTTTATGTAGTTTGAACAATAAATGCATTTCTCTCCATTCTAAACCAGGGTATTCATTGGAAGTAAATCCCTATGTCATCACACGTAGAATTTATCCCCTTCGTAATGTTATGGTCTTAAGGCTCCAGTACACATTGAGATATGAAAATACTGAAACTATAGCTTCCTTGTGGAAAAATATATATCTTTATGTGGGACGCTTACTCAATGATATTTTAAATTTTTATTTCAATGAAAAAGCATAAAAATTGAATATGTTAACTCAATTGTTGTGATGAATCGTAATGATACTTCATTAATTTGAAATACTATATTCACAGCAATATAATAAGTCCATTTTAGACTAACCAATAGAAATTGCTAATTGATGGGATAATATAACGATATTGTGTCAATAGTTTCTAGAAAACCCTCATGAGGATTGAAAGAATAGACCAGTTCCAATATTTTTTATATTGTCATTTAAAAAATATTAGGAGTTGTTCTTCTCATTATACTTTTTAGTTTCTTTTTTATTTAGTTGCTAACGGATTCAATATTATTTGTAAGCATCCCATCTTTCATTACATATTTCAATGAGCTATTCGCGGGTTGAAGGCAAAAACCTTCATCTGTCAATAAAAATAGACTTTTTATTTATCTAAATAAATTTTCGACCCTTTTTTCGCATCGTTTTCTATTATACGAACACAAGGAGTTTTTCCCTTTTATTCGCTGCAAAATGTTTGACTTTACTGATTTTCTTTTTTCTACCAGATAATGCATTTAAATAATCCTAAATTCAACTTGCAACCAATTCTTTGCTGGTACCTTTCTGGTTACAACATTTTCTTAAAGTAGTATGTTCCATATCGTTTGAAAAGCGCCAGTTTTGAATTTACTCAGAAGAATGTAGAAAATTTACAGCGGATAAATTTTAATGAAATATATACCTTTGATATCATCATCTCACAATTGTAGTTTTATTTTTAACGTTATTGAGCATTTTGCGATGTTTGGAAATCATACGTCTTTAAATATCACCCTTGTCAGTACTCACCTCTTCCATAGAAAATGCATTAAACTGTTTGAATGCTTTAACCATCACCCCACCTATAGGTTGTCTTGTTTTGATCGTTTGACAACAAATATTTCATAAAACGTTAAACCAGTCCTCTGGCGTATTGTGGTGCTACTCTAATTATGCCAAGAGTCTAGCAAAAATTATTATTTTATCATAGTGAAAATTTCCTGTTAGACCCGCCAAAGAAATCACGGTAAATTAAAAATGCTAAAGTTTTCGGGGAATAATAGATCTTGAGGATTTCCTATTATACAGTAAGAAACCAGAGGAAAGCCCTATATTATTTGGCAAATTTATAAGTTATTAGGAATTCTAAATTTTATAATTTCTTTGTATTTATCTTAGGTTGACCTACAAATATACCTAACGTTTTTACAATCCTCAGGAAATTGTGTCGGTGGCATTATTTTTAGCTATTTGGGATGTACCAAATAATTTGCCCCTATTAAGAAACTTATGGGGCTTTTCAACACCATTTGCAAAAAAATCAGGTGTCCTTATATATACTATTTACTCGTTGATATTGTAAAACGAACTACTTGATATAATTCGATTACGTAAAATAAAATTAAAAAAATGCGGTAAATAATAGGCAAAAAAAGAAAATAGCATTTTCAAGCTACAGAAAAAGAAACAAATGATATTATCGGTTTAAAGCGCATGATCAAACAGTATTCCAGGTGAGAGTTTAATAGAATTTTGTTTTTAATGATTAACAAAGATCTTTATCTTGCGAACTAAATTTTGCGCAACAAAATTGGAAATAAAAGTCGGAGATAGTAAGTTCTTATAAAGGTTTTGGTGGGGAGACACCAGCTATGATCGTACGTTAGTTTTTTTTATATGGACCGTATGCACAACCGCGAAAACATCTTACACGTGCGCATCTTAGGTTCTTTTGTTTTGTTTTTTTTCGATTCCGTTGGTATTAGTGAAATATGAATGGGTTGATGTAGAGTTTAGGCACGTAACTAATCCCAAAAATTATCTTAATCCCTTTGATGATCCAAGGATTAATATTAAGTGATGGAATTTAGTGTATGTTTACCAGACATAAAAGTCGCTATTGTCCATGGAATAAATGCATTTTTTATTGAATGTTTGAAATTGAACAAAAGATATTGCTTAGATTTTTTTCAACTTAATAGATTAATACGTCAAGCGACTTTCTGTTGCAATATCGAGATGCAACTAATACGACGTGAAAGATGCATTGATGGGTATGCTTTTTATTGTAACGATTGCATCAAATATAGCTCTGTTCGCAAAGGATCATTTTTGAATCGAGCCATTTGAGTCTACCAACGATTCTGAAAACAATATATTAATATTCATTTGACATAGGTAGTCAACACTTTTTTGAGAAAGAGATCGAAATTTCTTCAAAAACCTCCGTGGATTGAAAAAATTTCATCAGTGATGTTTACTTTAAGTATGTAGGAGAAAATTCTTAAATAATTGGTGGGGATTGAGTTGTCGTAGAAATAGATGAATTTAAACTATGTAAACGAGAATTCAACGTCGGTAGAATATTAGCGAATGAAAATCAATGGATTGTTGGAGTAATCAATGAAAATTCCAATGTTTTTATGAAAATTCTATCAAAAAGTGACACAGGTACCCTCCATCAAATAATTATAGAAAACATAAGGAGAGGTACAATAATATGGACCGACTACTTGAAAGGTTATGGAAAACTTGATGAGCATGGCTACCTTCATGAGACTGTTGACCATAGCATGCAGTTTTTTATACAAACAGGTGTGAATAAAAATAAAACTGGGGCAACATGGGTTGCATGCAAAAGAAAATAGCGACATAAACAAAATAAATCACCCGAATTAACACATTCATATTTGTCAGAATATATTTTCAAAAACAAATTCAGCAAAAACGTATTTAAAGAAACATTGAATCAAATTAAAAACGTTTATTCATATTAGGGATTTGTGTCTTTTTATTATGTGCTGCTAAGATTAACGAGATTAATAGAGATTAGTTACTTGCCTAAACTCCACATCAGCCATATGAATGTACATATTCAAGTTAATATGCTTTAAAAATATTTAGATATTTAATGAATGTGCCCATGTTGTCACACGCGTGCGTGCTATTTTGCTTCCAAATTATACTGTCCTTTATTTTCTATTAACGTAAATTTTTTTTTCATATATATATTTAAATTCTTTATTTTTTTACAACTATGAATAAACCAACAATTTCTTCAAAAATTATAAGATTTTAATCCCACAAAGGAAAAATTAATCGAATTCCTCATAGAACACAGGTTGATTAATAATAGAAAAGGGATTTTTCCCTTCTGTGGCGTTTGAGAAGCCAATATCAAAAAAGAAAAAGCTATAAAAATGATAAAGTTTTTTGGGAATATGACAGAAAAGTTTGTAGGAAGAAGATATCTATCCGTGATAAATCATTATTTTCCCACTCCAATCTTATGATTAAAGTAAATTTTATTTTTCGTTAAAAGTATATAAAGGGACAAGGTGATGTATATTTGGCCCTTTTGGGACAGCTAGCAAGACTCTAGGTATGATTAATATTTTACAATTCCGATAGGCGACTGGTCGCCGAAGCATGCGCAGAAAAACAAAAATTTTATTCTTTACACGTAATAACAGACTGGTGTTACAAGAAATTAGTTTTTAATCAGATTTCCACTTGTAAACTTTTGTGATAGATTCCAAATAATGCATATAATAATATTTTTTATAATTTTCACATATTGCTTTGATTTGATCCATTTTAGTTGTATATTTTGAATTTTTGGGGATATTTGGATTGCAAAGAATGTAATTTATATCTTGCTCTATGAGTCTTTGCGTTTCTTGAAGCTTACTAATAAAAGTGTTTAATCCTGCGTGTGAC
>NW_027255088.1:0-45643 GCF_042242105.1 Pempheris klunzingeri
ATAAAAACCTCACGAACTTAGATAAATCATCTATGATGTATAGTATTTAAAAATTATTTCCTTCATATCAAGAGTATTATTATTTGATTTGATCTCAAGATTATATGTAATACGATTTTTAGTGTCAGCTATTTTAAGTAGTAGTTTCAGTCACATAAGGTTCCCTTGTTATTTTGTGTACGGTTTATGATGAGGTAGATAACACCCTTAGAATTATAAATGTATAATACAAAACTTGCTTAACTCTATAAAGGGTCACCAACTTTATTCATTATAGTTGCGAATCTCCATCCTAACAAATTAGTACAAATCGTAATTTTTTCCAAGTTAACGGTAAGATATGTGAGAATTATTATCAATCGTGGCGCGCGCTAGATCCAAACACTATTACGAAGATAAACGATGTAAAATAAGTAGAGCATATATAGATTACGAATAAGTTCGATGAATTAACAGATGACGTCGTGAATAAGTTTACAGCATTCTCACTTGTGTTAATGTCTTTATATTTATTCGTAAATAAATATCATAATTTATTATAAATTATCTAGGGCTCTCACAAGATACTCTTGTATGGTTCGTTCTAATAGAAAATACTCCATTTATTGTTTGTTGTATCCCATAAATAGCGATTAGTGCCACTAATATAATATTAATATATTTACCTTAATTCATTGATAATAAAAAACTAAAAAGTAAACTAGTGACTGCGAACTAAAATATGGCATAAAAGAACATTCCCAACAAACTGATCGCATCACTATTTTAAATTAATGGGAATTTTCATATTTATTTTTCTTTTTACTATTTTCTGCTGATATAAAAAAATTGGCTTAGAAACAAGAATAACAAACTAAACTACTGATTAAATGTACAGGACTAAATTATTCTTTGTTAAACGTCAAAGGGTACAGTAATAAAATGAATTCTTAACTCTACCGCATTTGCAATATAATTTAAATACGCCATGATATGTTTATTTGTATAAATTATATAAAAATCTAATAAAGTGGTTTTATTAATTTTTACGCCCAATTTTATGAAATTATGTAGTAATATGACTTGTGAGCATTCATCATGCGATAATATCTTTTCATATGAGTATTTGCACGTCAATGTAAATTCATGATGATGAGTAGTTAAGCTTTTAAGAATATAGTGTTTAGATATATAAGTACTTTTTGGCAGCGGTTTCTGCATAATCCTCTACTAATACCCATTATACGCAGAAATTTAAATACTGCGGTATTATAATAAAAAATTTTATTTGATAAAATTAAAATGCTTTCCACAATAAATTATTCATTGCAGACGTAGCCCCTTTTCTATACTTTTTACTCTATTAGATTTCATCCAGACATCAACCATAGTTTATGTTTAGGCACCACCCATTTTTTTAATCTGAGGATAAAGATTTTTTCAATAACATTCCGAATCATGTTTTTTTGTAATTATGTAGTAAATAATTACTAATTAACACATTTTCTTTTAATTCTTAATAACGAAAAAAATTGGATTCTGCGCACATTATGAGTAACAAGTTAAAATAATATCACTGTATGACAGATATAAATTCTCAAAAAATTGGATTCTGCGCACATCATGAGTAACAAGTTAAAGTAATATCACTGTATGACAGTTATAAATTCTGAAAAAATTTTCTGTTCCTATAGAATTTTCGCGCTGAAGTTTACTTTAGATAAATTTAATCCGGATTAACCTCTCAGCTTACACACAAGATATAAGATTAAGAAAATAAATCGCCATGCAGTTATCCATTTCACTTTCATCCAATGACTCAGTCGTAGCTTCCGATGTAAAACTATTTTTCATCGAAAAGTTACGCTACAACAAACAATGTTGCATTTAAATATTGAAGAAATTAGGCATTGATGCTAAGAATCCAATCTGTTGCCGCGAATCCGTGTCTCTATCAAGAAAAAATCAGTTAAGTGGTGGTTATACCCCCTTTTGGCGCTAATTGTAAAAAGCGAAAATCCATACGAAGTGAAAGTTTCTTTGAGAGAAGCCATCGGAGATTTTAAAGATAATTTACCTTTATTCTCACGATGTATCCTCCCAATGCTTCATCTATATGTAAATGGGGATATATTCTAGGACTATTATAGATAGTACAGCTTTGTTAGCGACGTGTATGTCAATCACTTATTAGAGCATTCGAGCAAAGTCGGAAGGGATGGGATGGTTGTGCAAATTGATGAATCTCTAATTTATGAACGTAAGTAAAATATGGGCGAATTCTCTCTAAAATAGTCCAATGGATTGTCAGCGGAATCGATGAGAGTGGAAATGTGACCATGGAGTCAACCACTGTTAGAAATGAGCCAGCATTTACTGATATAATACTTAGATAGGTTGAGCGAGGTTCCATCATTTGGACTGATTGTTGGAAAGGTTACCGGCGGCTAGAACATAATGGATACCTTCACATGGTTGTAAACAATAGTGAAAAATTATTAAGTCCACATAGTGTTCATACGGACCGAATTAAAAGCTACTTGGGGAGCTTGAAAATTGTAGAATCGTCATATTCATAACAAAAAACCCAAACATATTCTATGATATCTCGAAGAATATATTTTTAAAATAAAAATTTCATAAAATACCTTTGAAGATACTATAAATACAATTAATTGTACATATAAGTTTTAATATTTATTTCTATTTAATAACGATTTTGTTATCTTTAATCTTGTGCATAAACAAAGGGGGTTAATCTAGATTAAATTTATCTAAAGTAAACTTCAGCCGCTTATTTGTACCGTGGGATGTTAATATATATATATATATAGATGTACTGTTTTATACTTGACAAGGGTCATTTATACTTTTCCAAGTAATCGTACCTAGGACTTAAAATTTAAGTAATATATTTTCATCATGAATATGAAATTACAGTCTTAGCTGAAGATGTTACATGGGGTTACAAAATAGGAGTTTAATTCTTAAGTATCAAAAATTCTCGTTATTTTTTAATCCTATTTATCCATGACAACTGTTGTTCAGGCTTCCCGATGAATATTTTTGTTTACAAAAAAATTATCCTTTAAATTCTAATGGTATTTTATATATTGATGAATTAAATAATTAATAGTATTTATAATAAATTCTTAGAGTATAACATCAACTAATTATTAATACTTTTTATGTAGAGTATTAATACATCAATTTCATAGAGATTTATTTAATAACATTGATCGTGCCATAGACTCAATAGATTAATATTAAATTGATCATATTAATTTTACAAAATGGCAAAATTTTTAATAATATTAGATATAAATTATAATGATGTGATATATTGTGAGAAGAAATAATTTTCGGCATTTGTATAGTAGACATTCCTTTAAATCACCATGTAGTAAATATCTGCGGTTTTCAATTTCTTAATTGTGAGATAAATTTGATTAAATTAGCTTATAAAATGATTGAAATATAAAAAATTACTTTAAGAAATTAGAAATTTCACTCCAATGGCAGTTATGAACATGCGCGTTTAAAACTAACTACCATCAATATTTGTTTTATTTATCGAAAACTAAATTCTTTAACTATGAAATAATTCTTTAATAACTTCATGAATATTTTTCTTTATGCCAGTATTAGTTTTTTTTGTAAATAAATTACTAGAAAAATAAAAGGTATTTTTCTTGTAAAATGCTAAGTGGCATCTGGGCTGGCAATTATATCCAGAATGTATATGCAGAAATCTAGTTTGTCAAATTTTTTAAGTTGCGAAAAAGTACAGCATATTTGTCTAGCAAGATGAATCTTTTCCTTTAGGTGATTAAGAAATTAATTGGGTTAAAATTTAAATGACTCTTAAATGAAATAATATGAATTAAAAGCAAATTTTAACAAAAACGTCAATAACATAACAAAACAAGCATCATTTATGAATTACATATATTTGGTTAATTTTATCATCGTATATAATTTATTACTTCGATCTCTTGAACTTAAATATCAAGTCATATTTTCTGTAACTTTAGTGATATGAATTAGCTAAGTATTTGACATTAAGCTTTCAATACAATAATTCTCAATAGCAATAAAATTTTCTCTGGAAAAACCAAAGATGAACAATAATTTCAGTTCATCGCAGGCTTTTGAATCAAAAATTTATTTAGGAATCATAAAAAAAAATTTTATTTGCATTTGCCAGTTATACGACATATTTTATACTATCGCCTCGGGCTATTTTGTACAGAAGCCAAAACAATATTTCTCGCGGACTTTTTTATGCATAAAAGTTTGTGCTATTCCCAATACTTCAATTTATATCTCATGATCAAAATAATTCCACTAAATTCCTTACTCACATACTACGATTTATAGGCAAAGATTTCATAGTTATTAAACATTAACAGTTTGCTAAACGTTAAATAGACATTTTTAGTATACATTGGTTTCAAATCATCCTCTGTTTCTGGATATGTCAATAAATTGTTCCTAGAAAAATTTCCTCATGTAGCTTTTTAGTTCAAAGTGGACTATTCTCAAGTCAAGTAAAGATATCTCGAATTTTTTACATGAAGCAATAAGACCAGTAACGACAAGGTCATCAAGAAAATTACATTTAACGCAAAAAATTGACAAAATAATTCCATAGGGTTTTTATCAAGGGAATAGTACGAGAATTTTGCAAGCTTCGATTCAAACAAATTCTCTGTAGTTTCGCTCATTTTATATTATATTTTAAATTTGAGATGTCTCAAAGTACTCTAAATAGAATTTTTATGGCCATCATCTTCTTGAACATATTCTACTAAAGTGTTAATAGTCTGGTGATCATAGTCTTACATTTTTTAAAAATTTTAAGCATGTCGTTAAAATTATAAAAATAAACTTAACCTTTTAAACGTCATCTTAAATGATGATTTTTTTAAAGTAATTCGGTGTATTTTAAAGACATTGAAAGCACATACCTCTACAATAACTTACACTCATTAAGTCTCGGAAGTCATTTTCCTTTCAGTCTCTAATGATGCTTTTCTTTTACATACGCTTTAATCCCTGCAAGCAATTATTTGAAGTTAACATAGAGCAATCTTTAATAGTTGATTATCGAAATCGTTGATAGAATAATCAATGAAATTATAAGTTCAAATTTACCTTAATCATGCTTGTGTATATATTATGCGTTCAGATTTGTTTTCTATCTATTGCATTTCAATTACCTGCCTCTATTCTATCTTCTTCTGTCTTAGATAGAGTCAAGTTAACATCATTAAGTTTACTGATTCCTCCTATTATAGAAAATTTTCTGAAATTTATATAATAGAAGGTTCTAAAAAATTATAGGATTCTATTTGGGTGTTTTCAAAGGATGTAGTAAGATTTTAAACTTAGTCAAACTTCTCATACGCCATTAAAAATAGTTCTTCGTATCATTCTTAATATAAGTTTAGGGTTAGGTGAAAGAAAACTGTCAACCAAGTACAAGAACGTAGCTGTTATTGGTGAAAAGTTCCTCAAAAAAATTTATTTAAGAAGAGTAAATTTAATAATTGTTGACATGAGATCTTATAAGTAATTATAAGGTATTATTTAATTAAGACTTCCATAGTTCCAGAGAAGTTTTCATATGATTTCTCACAAAACATTGGTCTTGTTCCATGTAACTTTCATAAAGTTGCGATCCTAACATTTCTTGTACCTCTTAGATAATTTTTGTAATAATCTCTTGTAAAAAAGAAAGCCTATAAGTTTCGTCTTTAAAAAACTAAAGCGTCCTTAGGATCCTAACCACTTATTTTATAGTGCGATAAAAAACATGATAAAAAAAATCTAATTTTTGAATATATGTTACATAAAAAAAAGTAATTATATAATAAATTAATAAAACCATTTATTCTAAAAATATAAAAAACCGCGATTTCGTTACGAAATGTTTCATATTTTATTTGAGAATACTCAACGATTGCTTTCAAAGTATAATTTAAAATTTCTTAGGATAGTTTTTTATACTTCATTCTTATTTTGCATGTTAATTTTATCAAAATATTCCACAAATTAAACTAATCGGAAACCTGCTATACTACCATATGGTACTTTGGATGGAGTGCCTACCAATACCTAATTTTATAATTGATCGTGGAAAAATGATGTGGACGCCATTAATTTGATATATATAAATTTATTTATTTACGTAAAAAAAATTAGAATAAATTCAAAATTAAGAAGTTAATTAATGTTTTGAAGTCAAGAAAACTTTTCAGGACGTGTACAATTTCAGGAAGAACATATCATTGATACGACTTCAAACTTATTTGTTAATTGGTGGTGGTTTCTAGTTATGGTGCTCATGTAGTAGTAAACCTCCACCTCAAACACCTAATAAATATATTTATTTTTACGGAGTCACATATCTTCTTAACACAAATAATTTTCAGGCTCGCAAAGTAAAAATCATCATTTTTTTTAAAATACCGAAATTTCTGCTAAAATAGCGCATCGGATTCATTCGTGAGCATGCATTAGTTTTATTTCTTTTGTGTATTATTTCTAACAAATCAACTGTAAAACGTATTTTTATTTTTAATTTTTTATAAAAAATAAATAACTTTTATTATTATTCTTATAATTAATATAATTTGAACTTATAGGATTTCCGCGTGTAATTATTAAGATGAATTATTACGATGCTGATAGGAAGTTTTATTGTTTTATCAAAGATCAAAGATAGTAAAAGTTTTTTTTATATTTAGTATATTAGATATTGATTCAGGGAATCCCAAAAAGTTGTAAACATTGCTGGAACTATAGTTCAATAAGGCTTTTCACGAGGTGGACAAATGTTTGCACTTATCGTGAATCTGTTGAAAACATACACAATACATTTCTTACAAATGCACAAAGTAATTTATGAGATAACTTAAGGAGAATACTGTCAGAGGAAATAGTGCAAATCATATTCTTCCCAACAACATCTACCTTTTTTTAATTAGGCAAGATTAAAGGAAGAGATAATTACGAGCTATCCCTTAGAATGTCAATGAAAATATTATATAATTGGTGCATGAGTCGGATCATTAAGGACTTTTTGTATATCTCTGGGTGTTTTAACAAACACACTAGTTGGTTCAAGTGTTTAAGGGACGTTTGCTGCTCTAATTTTGAGGATTGAGAATTACTGGGTAGTAAAGAGAAAGGTAATACAGATAGGGGAATCTTTTCATATGGAAAACGAAAGTATCGCCATGGGTGATATTCGAAGAGCGACATTTGAATAGCTGATCCGAATTAGAAATAATATCTGGAAGATATTTCGAAGGATAATTATGAAGATGCATCAAGTTTGATTTAAATTTCTGGGTAATTAACATTAAGTTAAATCTCGTGACCATTATGTCAAGTACCTGTGACGAAATAATACACATGGTGATGCTTGGATTAAATTGTAAGAAGGAGCGCTATTTTTAAGATTGGTTGTTGTGAATCTGTGAATGTTCTGTATATAGAACTTGAAAAAAACTAACGAAGAAACCCGTGTCATTATTGTTGGCAGGAGAGATCGTGCTACATTAATTCCAATAATTAAAAAAAAGGATTTTAAAACTTGATCCGCTATACATACGATTGAAGATCATACCGGATAATAATATAGTAATAATATATAATATATATATATATACCAAACTGCTAATAAATCTGAAGAGTATGTAAGCGCTAATGGTGGGTACACAAACACAATTAATGGGACTTGAAGTCATCTTAACACATTACTCCTGAGTGAGATAATGTGGAATAAGTAATGAAATGTTTCGTTTTCAGCAGACTAAATTATGAATGCAGTCTGAAAATAAAAATTCAATCGAAACAATTCTGTACTAAATGCAATCCCATTTTATTCCAGTTGATTTTAGTAATAGTTAATTATATGGATATATTTTAAATATTTTTCTTTCATTGCATGTCTATTATCTATACGACTGCGGCATTTAATATTTTAAAATGGAATACCATACAAGAATTATTCTTTAAATTAACCAGATCATGTTTATTTTTTAAAATCAAACATACACCTTAATTCAGTAACTTATTCATCGTATGTTATAAATTCCAATTTTTATGTTTTGAAAACCTCAGTAGCATAAAAACTGAATATAATGAAAGAGTTAAGTCATAAAAAGGTTTTTAAAAATATACTATATTTTCATTAAGTCATTTAAGTAAATGACTTGATAGATTCTGAAATAAATAATAAGCCAATAACAATTTTCACATATCTGATGGAAATAAAACTTATTAAGTTTCTTAATATTATTAAAAACTCTATCAAAGACAATAATCCTATGTTATTTTAATTATAAAATAACGAAAATAGTGTTGCGATAGTGATCGGGAAAATATCCTAGCAAAAAAGTTGATAAAAGCAGACAGATGACTTAGTGCTATAGGGTTAGCTCGCTGACTTTGTGGTCGTGGGTTCGAGTCTAGTAAAACAGACAGATGGCTTAGTGGTGTAGGCTTAGAACTCATGACCCCCCGATGTCATGAGTTCGAATCCCGGTGCCGCCTACTGTTTCCGTCTATGGTATCCCTGTAATCCGAAGTTAGTAGGAACACTATGGTAATTGCATGTTTCTATAAAAAAAAATTATAGTACATGCTGGTAGTGGGAGGAAGCCTGATGGGAGGGCGAAATCGAGTGCTGATGCCTAGGGTACGATAGTGAATTCCTACCTCTGTTGAGGTGATTCCCATAGGGCCAAACGTCCAATAGATGGATAAAGTAGGGGTCTTATCTCAAAAAACAAGGATTCTTTTTTAGTGGCTTAAATTCCCACACTACCGCAGTATAATAAAGAATAATAAGTCGAGCTGGGGTGTGATGTCGTGTGGTTGGGATATGATGGAAAAAACTCCGCTGCAGTGCCTACAGCGTTTAATGAAGCAAGTCTGACCAACTTGAACTTCACATCCCAATAAGCTGCGCCAGGGGGTTAACCTCGTAACTAAAAAAAAAATTCGAGTCCTAGTGGCTGCCAACTGTTTCCGGTCTATAGTATCCCTTAATCCGATGTTAGTAGGACAATTATAGTAATTGTATTTTTTTATAAAAATTATAGTACATGCTGGTAGTAGGAGGAAGCCTGAAATCGAGTGCTGATGTAATAGGGTACGATAGTGAATTCCTGCTTCCATTAAAGTGATTCCCAAGAGCCAAAGTCAATTAGATGGATAGAGCAGGGGCAGTGGTCGCCCCAAAACGAGCATGTTTACTTTTAGTGGGTTAAATTCCCACACTACCGCAGAATAATAAAGAATAATAAGTCGAAGCTGGTGTGTGATGTCATGAGGTTGAATTATGATGGAATACTCCGCTGCGGTGCCTACAGCGTTTAATGAAGCAAGTAAGACCAACATGAGCTTCACAGCCCAAGGGTTTAACCTCGCAACTAAAAAAACAAAATTAAAATTCTGTAAAAAAAATTTGGTAAATTCCTATATTTACCTTTATGTAAAATAATTCAAATAATAAAAATTACAGTAAAATTAAAATTTATACTAATATATCAATAATTTTGTTTTTATAAAACTCCAAATTATCATTAAATTTATATTTTTAACATTAAATTAATATTAATTAACATTTTATAATATATAATAAACTTATTAATTATAAAAAATTCACAAATCTTCGACATAATTCCTCTCTAACGTACGCACACGAATGGTTCCGATATTAATTAAACAGAAATTCCGGCGTTTAAAAAAGATCGATGTCTTTCGTTGTGCGAGCTTAAAAAAATATTTATATGGAGAATGACATTTGACTCGGGAAAAGTAAATAATATTTAATAGGTGCTTGCGGAGGAGGAAGTCTACTGCTATAAGAGTACCCTAGATATACAGTATTTATTTTTAAAAAATGAATAAACGTGATATTTTAAAAAAAATAGATGGAGGTTGAATAATATTTGATTTCCAATTAGCAATTTTTTCGTACTTTAATAATGCTAAATAGATAATATAAATGTTCTTAGTTATATTGAATGGTAGATTTCGATTTCACTTTTAAAGAAGTGGATCCGATATTGATATATTATATATTATATATTATAAGACATTTGAAGCTTCATTATACTTTAAGTTTTTCAAAATGCATGCATAATTTTTTATTTGTTAAAATTTACGACACATTTTACCGAAATATGTGAATTATTCTTACCGAAGAAAAAATAAAAATGAAACCATCGTATTCAACAATGGACTTAACTGTGGAACTTTTAGACACTCATAAGTAATAATTCCATCATCGATAGACTTTTTATTTTCTAAACATATAAAATGTCATGTTTTATCATCATATGATATGAAATATCACTGCAGAAATGTTATTTATTTTTTAAACTAAAAGATAGTAATTTAAATTACGTTACTCTAGAGGCTATGACTAAATATATTATCTTAAAAATAATGATTAAAAAAAAGATTATATATAGTTAATGAAAATACGTTAAGAACATACCACAATGCGCATGCCTGTGACAAAAATTCGATATAATTTATATTTATCATTTTGACTAAATAATCAATAACTCAATTATAAAACAGATATAGAGAATGAAATAATTTTATAAACTCTGCAAATTTAGTGTTAATAATAATAAATAGCTTACCATTTTATGATTCTAGAAATGAATTTAGTAGTGGATAATGCAACCATATTCTATGAATAAAATTTAACAAGTGTAATTTTTTATTTTTTTTAAATATATCATTAAATCGAATTCACAAAATAATGAATATTTAAATATACTATCAAATACAAAATTGTTCAATGCCAAAAGTGATGATACGAGTAAATGACATTCTCACTCACCAAACAAGCATTGAGAATATTTTTAAACGCACTATTAAAAAAAACACTTTGTACGTAACTTAAAAAAATAAAAATTCATTATTAATACAAATTGTAAAAGCGGTTAAAAATGATATAAATGTTGGCTTATAGATTTGGGTTTATATAACGGTGTACTATGTCAAATTTTTGTATGAATTTGGAATAAACCCATTACGATAGGAGGTTTCTTTTGTTAAGATTGTTAATTTGGAGGCAATGGTATTGTAAAATTCATCATAAAAATTGGTCATCCCATCATAACCAGGTAGAAAGTTGATATCAATAAGTCCATAATCACATCCATTTACAATAATATCTATTCCCATCAATGTAAATGGTATAACCTATAGAAAGAAAGAAAGAAAGAGTATTCATCAAAATTCAATATCAATAAAATTACTTTTCTTAATCTTCTAATAATTTCGTTAACAACATCATCATTTAAATGTTCATTGTTTCCATAACTAACATACTGTTGATATCTTTTGGCATATTTATTAAGAAATGATACAGAATCAGGTTTTGAAACTTCATGACTATTAAATATGATAGAATGTTGAGATATATAGTTTGTACCATTTAAATCATGACTATTGCATTCCTTATTAGAATGTAATTTAAAACCATTTGAAAATGATGAAGATGATGATAGTATAGCTGGAACCTTACTAGTAGCTATATCATTTGCGGTTGATTCTTCCAATGAATCTCTAAAATTACGTATTGATGGTCTATTGACAATACACCATGATGATCCAACAACAAATATTTTGCACATTTTCATATCATGATTAATAAAACTTTGTGCAACACATGGTAAAATTTTTAATTCATTTAAAAGTTGATATTCATTGAATATCAATTGCATATCATGAGCTCCAGGACCTTCAGAAGCATTCAATGCTTTACATAATATAGGATATGTTACACCTCTTCTTGATAATGTATCGATTAATGATGCTAATTGACTTTTAGTATCAATCTGTATCCATGCAGGTACATATACTTTATACTGTCCTAATGTAAATGACGCTTGTTCACATATAGAACTCATTGATGCACGATTTGCTAATTGAAATACCATATCAATAGAGTCTACAAATATACATGTGTTGAAGTGCCTTTTTTCATATTCATACATTTCATCAATTATATTTTTAGCAATAGAATCACCATTATCAGCATCCCGTTGATAATCACTTATTTTATGAATAATCATATTAAATGGACCTTGTTTTTCCAGAGATATAGTATCATCAATTGGTACAACATCAACATTTAAATTATTTAAACGATATTTTACGGTATCCAATAATCCAAGCATTTGGGCTTTTTTTTCAGCTAATAAATAACCAACTCTCATAAATATTCAGTGTATAAACTATATTATACAAATAACGATGTGAATATATATTAATATATTGAATTGCTATATGAGAAAATGATACACTCAGTTTATAAAAAAATTTGAATATGTATCAATATAATAATGTGTGACAGGATGTATATATCTGAAAAGTTGACTTTCAAAATTTAAGTATAAAAATTCCAATAATATCAATTTTTGCCAGTGTTAACTATAAAAATAGAGATATAAGCATTAAAATCTAATTATAAATTAAATATTAAAAAGATATATTAATATAATTAATGCAATCAAATATTGCACCAATGTGTCTCTATTGTAAAATATAAAACAGAAAACTTTAAGATAGTAGTTAATATATAATCAATAGATTATGATTCAGGTTACATAAACAAAATTCGAATTTATGATACCTGACAGAAATTGTGAATAACAAATTCTCAAAATATTGTTTAAAAATACCTGACTAAATAGTTGAAATGGTATATACTAATACCAAGAAATTCTAATAATAAGTGACTGAACTACAGCTGGCTTCGACTACAAACGGCCACTCGAAGAGTTACGATTGTCAGATAACTGGTTACTAGAATCTTATTTTACTATTTAATGCTATCAATTTTTTTATTTATTATATCATAAAATATAATTAATTAATTAATTATTTTATTATTTTTATATAAATTGATGATTATTTTGTGTAATAAATTGATGACATGTGCAGTAATAGCATGATTCAAGGAAAACATCATCCATTCATTGATATAGGATTACGATTTATCACATTTATGTACTTTTACCTCATGGATTGTGTACTATGGGATTTTTTTCTTTGTTTATAATTATAGAAAATGATATTAATCTTATGAGATTAAAATTATAAGTCAGTTATTAGCATTATTTGTCCAGCCTCAAATCCATAATTATAGTATTCTCTGTTTGGTTATTTGACGTTTTCTCTTGGGTATAGTCTTGTGAATGGTAATTTCTACTTATGTTTAATTTTTGGAATATTATGAGTGTGTGAAATTTAAGTTTTATCTATTTTTATAGTATTAAAATTCAGTTTCAAAGCTTATAACAATATATACAGATTAAATAAAACATTTGTTACTTTTTAGTTACGTTTAAGGATTAAATTACATATTCGTATATAATTTATATTATTACCTGCAAATGATATTATTAATTTTTTTAATATCTGAATACCAATTAATGGATGATATTAGATGTTAGCATTAATTGTAATATTAATGCTAACATGGAAGAAAATATGTTATGCAGTTTTAAAAATTACATATACAGAATACTTTATTAATGACGAATATTACCACATAAGACTTTTGATGATGATACTTGAATTATTATATTAGAAAAAATTTATAAATGGGTCATAATCTATTTAATGTTATTCATTAATATATAAGATGATAAAAGTAATAATGACCAGATCTTGTCGTAAAAATTTCGTTAAATTATATTGTAATTCCCCTGTGTATGTTGAAATTTTATTTGATGTAGCTACTATAAATGTGTAATTTATTACAAAAATAAATAAATGTATCTGTTTAAAAGCAAGTAAGCATCACCCAAGTGTAATATATAATCACTATTAATTTAAAAACTTTTTATTGTTATTATTTAAGTGTCTAGACATTTGTATTTAGTGTATAAAAAATTGCTGATATAAGCGTTATATAAATTTTTCATAGTATATCTACTAATACAAATATCTATTAGAAGTAGTTTTATAATAAAAGATAACAATTTCGGTTAGGTCGTTTGTGAACCATTAAATTTTGTATATAAAATGCTCATTCGTGCATTAAAATTATTATTGATATTTAGTAAAAAATTAAATTTTTTACTAAATTTAGACTATCCTTTATATTTTTTATAATTTTCTACATGGAAATTACTAATTTGGCTACTAGTAAATTTAGTGTTATAAACTACTAATAAAATTAATATAACTTTGTTTTTTATCCAATTATTTGGACTTTTCCGTGTTTCACAATGATGTTTTACCACAATGATGTTTTATCACAATGATGTTTTATCACAATGATGTTTTATCACAATGATGCTTTGGATAAATATAATTTTTATCGATTATCATTCCCATATTTTTTTCAATTTAAATAATTTTAAATTCAAGACTATCTTGGGCTAGATTTAACATTTAACTCAATCTGCGCATTTACCTGCGCTCTCAATGCGCGCATTATATATTTAAAGCTTTGCGCGCATTATATATTTAAAGCTTTGCGCGCGGTGTTGTCTACTTTTTACCATGCGAACTAAATTAAAGCTGCATTATGCATTTTTCTTATGAGTTTTAGATTTTAAGCCTTAATCCAATTTCTAAAAAATTATGGAAATCACTATAGTACAAACATTTGAATTTATATACATCAGTTCAGCTTCCTATATAACATTATTAACTGATGATCTCGAATAATATATACAGAAGATGTTAATTGATTTTGTCTCTAAGTTAGAGACAAAAAATTACATAACTCTTATTTGGATTCGTTCGAATACCACTTTATAAATTAGTGATAATAATACGTGGTTTATTTGATACTTAAAGAAATTATTCAATGCTTTTATAAATATGAAAATAAACTTTGTGATTTGCAAAAAACAGTGAATCAATATATGATGTCTCTAGTTGTCATTATTTTTGATTTCTATATAATAAATTATCAAAAAAGCTAATATATATAATGAACTATTAAGATATGATGTACAAAAAGACTTATGATAATTTTAATTTTTCATTGTACTTTATAAAATTCGTTTGTTTCCTATATAGTTTATAAATATTATACAGTAACTTATTTTAGGCGTGATATTTATTTGAAATTTCCAGATAAATAATAAAAGCGAACTTAAGGCGTTTTAGTCCTAAAATTCAATTTTTTAATTTAAAGAGATGGTTTTGTTGATCTACTATCTAAAATGGTCAATTAGCCTCATTTTAGTTTAGTAATTTGTGACATATTCGCCCAAATGCTTGATGCTTTTATTTGATTTTATAATTCTCTTTTTTTGAGAAAAGTATATGTAAACTAACACAAAATAAAGTAGTTATGTCGAGTTTGATTTGACAACTTCTTTGAATTCTGGCATTAAATCAATATTTATGATTGATTATAATCTAGAGTTTAATGGACGTTTTGAAGAAACTTTTATGCAACTACACATTGCTTCTAATAAAATTAAGTGCCAAGAATAAACTTTGTATTAACTACTGTATATTTATTATTAATACAAAGTCTGAAATTTATAATAGTATAAACTTACTTTTAAAGTGTAGATGATTTAAATGTGATCCAATTTAGCTATCAAATTAGCACCAAATAGTTTATTAAAAACACATTTGTCATGCTTTTAGACATTAGTGGAATCAAAAAATCTTTTGAATGTATTAATATTAGCATGAATATGTTGGATAATAGGAATTAAAAATTATTACTATTGAATCATTAAAATATTGAGAGGAAGGTATATCTATCAAAATTTTCGCTCGACTGGGCTCCACCAATGACTAAAGTATATTCTAAATTCAATGATTTTTTTCATTTAGTGAATTTGGTAACGCAATAATACCCATCATAATCATTAAAAATTTCTATTATCATAATGAACCCTTATTGGTCTAATATAGATAATTTGCATATAACCTTTGATAAAAACCAGGTGTTTAAAAGTAAGAAACCGTATAAATGTAAAAATCAAGGGTAATTACCTCCGAACGTATCCGAAATTATGACTTTCAAAATTAAAAAATTTTTTTATTCTAGTTACAAGGTAAAACACCTAGAGCAGCTCATTATGATGTATGTTTCCCAGATTTCCTTTATTGAACGCTGTAAACACCGAGTCAGAGTGGCTTTTTCTATGTCGCCACACATTGCGCTCTAGTTCATTCAACTGTGGCGTTTTTCCTCCCTCCACAAAGTTATTGATTTTTTAGCGCCTATAGACATGGCAATATTTCTCGTAATAATATGCGCGCGCAATTGTTTTATTTGATGAGAATGCTGTTACTCTATTTTCGATTGTATAATCAATCTGAAATAGCTAAAAAAAATTCTTTATAATAATTTTCTTTGTGTAAAAGATGCTAGTACTAAAGATTCTCAGCTATATAAATGCCAGAACCTGACACGCAAAGGATGATTGAAGTCTCTCAATTGGATGAAATCCAAATAATTAATAAATGAGGTATTCATAACCATTTTGTATAAGATAATCAGTTGAAGAAATTAACACTGAACGATAACATTAAATAAATAACGAAACCTCCAATACGCATTGAATGAAGTAAATTCCCTAGCTACTAATTTCGTCAGCATTAATGAGCTCCCAATCGGCAAAAAAATTCTTTCCATAGACTCATTCAAAATTTAAGAAAGTGTAACTCAATCAATGTAAATTATGAGTAATTTTTCTTGATCTAAATATGAAAACATAACCGCATGAAAATTTTGTTTTGCATGACTCGTGTTCTAAAGAGGTTCATCGAATTATTATTTTTTCAACGCAGAAAAATTTGAATCACCTGAATGATTAAAAACTATGTGCATCTGATGAGACTTTCAAAAGATTTTTTCGAAAGATTTTTTCGAATTGTATGTCATTCATGGAAAAATAAAAAAAGAATTCATTTCATTGACGTATATATTAAAATGTTTTATCAATACTACAAGAAAATATGGTTTAAATTATACAGTATTAAACTATCGATTTTGAAATTCAGTCATTCAAAGCTTTTAAAAAAGCATCCAGCACTACAATTCTTAAATTCTGTTTTTTCCATTTCGGTTAACGCATCTGGAGATGAATCCAAAAAGAATAATTTAAAAACATATTCCACAAATTCTGATTTCAAAATTGATGTGAAATGTTTTTTATCATTGGGGTTTGTTCCAGTTGATTTTTTGAAAAAAGAATTAGCTAAATTGAAAAATAAAGCAAATAATTTTAGGGAAGCTAATTTAAATTCGTTTCTTATTTACTTTGAAAAAAATTCAATAAATCAATGAAATATCTAATGGGAAAATGGCATGTCTATGGAAACGTATAAAAGAAATTGATCGACTTCGAATATAGCAGAAGCATTCAACTATTAGTTTCACATATAATTCGATCAATTTCATGCAGGACTTCAAATATTCATAGAATAATTAAAGGAGGTACAAAGTAATACGGGACAAGAAATCAATTTTATTATGTGTTTTTTGAAACACCATTGTTTCAAAAAAGAAAACTATCATAAAAATGCAGAGAATAAAAATCATTTGTAGTACTTATAAAAGATTCTATGATAAATATTTTTTGGAAGTTATTTAAACTACATATAATTAAAACTGAGTAAAGATATATATCCAAACTTTAATTATCTTCAAGATTATTTATTCGTTTTTTTTGTATGTTTCTTTAATAGAAATAACTTAAAATTTTTCACACCGCGCGCGCATTTATGACTCTATTTTAAATTTCTACAAAATTTGGTCTAAGTGAATCACCTTAACGATGAAGTAACTTGGTCCTCGTATATCAGCACTCGTTTCCACTTTTTCTAGTTACGAGGTTCAACCCCTGGCGCAGCTTATTGGGCTGTGAAGTTTAAGTTGGTCAGACTTGCTTCATTAAACGCTGTAGGCACCGCAGCGGAGTTTTTCATCATATCCCAACCATACGACATCACACCCCAGCTCCGACTTATTATTCTTTCTTTATTATTATGAGGTAGTGTGGGAATTTAACCCACTAAAAAAGCATCCTTGTTTTTGAGATAAGACCCCTACTTTATCCATCTATTGGACGTTGGCCCTATGGGAATCACCTCAACAGAGGTAGGAATTCACTATCGTACCCTAGTGCATCAGCACTCGATTTCGCCCTCCCATCAGGCTTCCTCCCACTACCAGCATGTACTATAATTTTTATAAAAACATACAATTACTATAATTGTCCTACTAACATCGGATAAAGGGATACGGTAGACCGGAAACAGTGGGGGGCACCTGAATTCAATCTCATGACATTGGGATCTTGAGTTCTAAGCCATCTGTCCGCTGTTACTCGTTTCCACTCTCCCACAGGGTTTCTCCTATCAATATGAGCATGATCTTTATGTTTTTACAAAAAAACAATATTTACAATAGAATTTCTAAAATTATATAATTGAGGTATAAGACTAGAAACACGAGGGACGGAAGCCAGACTTAAAGTCATGACTGTAATGACTAATGAATACTAGCCTATACAGCGATGCGATCTGTTAGCTATTTGATAGATGATATGATGTGCATTAAATTATTTTGCTGACTTGTTTATTTTATAAAATTATTTAATAAATCAGAGAAATTAATAATATACTAGAGAAAGCTATCAAAATGATAAATCAATTACATATCATATCATATCTAGCGTGTAGTATTAGGACGTAGAAAAAACATATTTTCAGTAATACAATTTAATTTAATATTCACATATATACATTTAAACATCTTCAGAATAAAGAATCTTAATAATAAGTGTATCATTTAATGCAGTGACAAAAATTACTAGACGTTTTTATTGAGATATTTTTAAGAAAAAATAGCTAGATATGATGAAAAAAAGCATAAGTGAATGTTTACAACTTATTTATTCATAGATTTAGTGATACATCAGAGTCTATAAATCAAATTATTTTTACATAAAAGATAACATGTAAAAAAAAAATGTATAATCAACGGAGAAAGCTACAAAATATGTTGCATCTAAATTCTGTAATTATTTATATAATTTTACAAGGATAAATTTCAAAACCCATCAATCGGTGGTGAAAACTATATGATAACAATTTAAGATATGCTGTAAAATAAAAATTTACTACAACTAATTAATACAAATTTATATTCATTCTAAATTAATTATATTAGATGTAAAAATATCAAGCGTTCCCGAATCGTTTTCTTTTAAACGCAGGTGTTTGCTCGATAATAATATCATCGCTTCTTCTCGTTATGGATACATAGGAACCATTAGATAATTGTTTGGTACATAATAGTATCTTAAGTAATTTAAATTATATAACAATAAAAATGTTGAGTAGTAAATACATTTTTAAATTGTACATGTTTAGTGAAACAGTGAGTTAAATTATCATTGACTTTAGATTTTTTTTTCCTTTTTAAAATGGTAAAATTATTCAGTTTAAGTTATTTATGTGAATAAAAACTTACTTTCAAAAAGTTTACAATCTTGTAAAGACATGGATAAGTAACACATACTAAATCACGTAGGTTGTTTTCAACAAAAATCTTTTTAATTTTATTGTATTTCGAATTGTCACAATTGTAAACAGTTACTAATGCCATATCTTCACTATCAGTAGCATAATCGTACAAGAAAATCTGAATAAGGATCTTTTTAAGAAGAGAAATCAGTGATATATATAAATACTTCATTAGAAAGAGTGCAAAATATAACATTTTCATTGGTTAGAGTAAAAGTAGAAATCAAAGTGTTGATATTTGGAAGTATAGACAACAACTAAATAAAAACTTAGAATAGAGACATTATTATATTAAGGATATAATAAACCTGGAAATTCGTAGTTGAATATATGAGAATTTGAGGTTGTGGATCTAAATTAAATGGAGCTAATAATCCAACATAATGGTCATTTGGTGATATAGTATATTGAATGTTAAAATAAGGTCCTTTTCCTTAAAAGTTAATATTTTTTAATCATTGTCATATTATTGATAAATAACATACTACTAATGTTTTCTATTTTGTATTTAACGTATTCTAGATTTGAAAAGTTGACAACCTAAAATTGATAAGTTATATAAAAAAATATTTCATTTAACTTGAGCTATAAGATGATTTTTTGAGTTATAAAACAAAATGGCTTCATTTGATCTTGATTCTGTGTTGAATATAACATGATTGATAAAAGGTTTAATTTTATTTGATAGGTCCACATTCTAAATAATTGAAAATTAATATTATGATAAATTAAAACAATTTTTATGGTTTATAATGCTAATTTTTTTTAACTGGATGGTAACAGTAAAATAAATCAAAATAATAACTTATATAATCCTTATTGCAATCAAATAAGACGTATAATATAAAAATATGTTATATGTCTTCAGTACACTGAAACTTATCATTATAACGAAAAGTAAAAAAATATATTTTAATAAACGATTTTGGATATAGGAGACCAAAAATATACCACCAGGTACATTTAATTCTTTATAGGTGAAAATATGAAAATTTATGACTGAAAATATTATATCTTACGTTGATATTTAATTGTATTTCAGTGATCTAAAAGATACAATGTTAAATAATTAATTAATAAAACATTATTTAAATTTACTGCTGAAGGAATGATAGAATAACAAGAAACTCTATTTTCTGTACTACAACAAATATAGGACTCATTTGAAGTAATAAGTATATCTTGAATATGCTCTATCCCTTGGATTTTGAGCTCAAGTAATTTTTGAGGATATGAATCCTTTGTAATTTCATGATTCTGTCGATCGGTTTCCAGAAGGTATAAATGAATATAATTGGTTTTTGAGTAAAGTATATAGTTATTTGTTATTCGAATTAATGGATTCTATATTTCAAAAATAATTATAATAAATAATAGATGAAGAATGTGCATATGAGGAGATACCGTAGGAAAAAGTCCAAATGAGCAAAGTTTTTTTAAAAACTGTTGTTCAATAAGATACATATTACATCTACCATCATTACCTATTCAAATTTTATATAAATTAATTCAAATTTTTATTACTGTAAAGTAAATAGAATAATTGAGAAAGAGTCACTTGTCATAAACATACAAAGAAATGAAAATATAAACTATATATAATTTTTTATAATTTAAAAGACAAAAATAATCAGGAGTTGTGGATTCTGAGGAAACCAATAAGAACTAAAGATCAAATAAAATATTAAATTTCATGATGAAAATATTGATAATTTTATTATTACTATCAAAACGACGTATATTTAACTAATTTACTGTGACTGGGAGAAAGTTGAAATATAGTATTTATATTTAATATTTTTCATTGTAAAATCTACATATTTGATACATAATAGATTAGTAACTCATAAATTAGTCTTCATACTAAAACATTTGATGGAATAGTTGCCTATAGATTTATGCATATTAAATGGTAAAATTCTTAGGTGTAGTAAATAGTTTATAGTCAAAAGCGACAATATCGCTTATCTGCTCAAATGTCTAATAAGTCGACTGCCCTACATTAAAGTAATTAACAATGAAAGTTCAGGAAATTATCTATAAAAATTTCATAAAATAAATATTAATATTCATTTTTGGCAATAATATATAAATTATGATATTTTAACAAATTTTTTGGGATGCAATAGGTTGGATTTAAATAAAAATCTAAGATATTTACGTATAACTTTATATAATTTAACATAAAAATGGAGTAATTTTAGCTTTGATTTAATTTTCTAAAAAAGAAATTTAAATTCTGTGTTTAGTATGTGACTATGATAAAGAATAGATATTTGATGGCATTAGTAATGGCATCAATTATTTTCTATGAATTTTACTGTTCAAGATAAAAGGATGAGTAAATGTATATAAAAAAGTGATCTTATTTTTATCCCTAGAAATAAATATATAAAAGAAGTGATAATAAACCGCTAACGTAAAAACTTGTCAGAAAATGCGCGCGCGTTTTAATTAAAATAATGTGTGGTGACATAGATAAGCCATAATTCTTGACGCTTAAAACTCAAAGAAATTCTTATAAAATACTGTATAAAGGTTTTTTATGTAAGGAATTTTAGCACACATAATGCCCAATAGTGGCAATACGAAACTAGAAAACGTGTTGGAAGTTTTGTTTCATCTCTAATGGATTCCGTTTATAGCACAGAAGAAAAAGGATTTCATAATCATATTATTTCCAAAAAGGAATTAATAAAGCTATGCTTTCAAAAAGCACTAAATACTCCGCAGAAACTACTCAAAATTCAACCAGCAAAGTCTATAAAATTATAGATACCTCAAAATATAAGCGATCTACCTTTGCAAGAAAAAAGAAAAATATTGAAATGATTGAAAACGGAAAAATATATCGGTTGTTTAAGAAACTGATCTATTGGAATCTAATATAAAAACTAAAAGAGGTAAAGAGTTGTTACGATTACGACTCATTTTAACAATGTAGAATTATCATATATCTAATTAATATGATATAACTATTCTTAAGATTATTGATGGCTCTTTTAAAGAATATTATCAACTATACATTATATACGAACAGATTCGCCGGTAAAAATCCCCACTGATATATATATAAATAATATTTGATGTTTAACAAAACTCAGTCAGATTACGAAATGGTTTTGTCTATCCTTGAGGTCAGAATGAATATTAAAATATATTTATGGATGTTAAAATTTAGTAATATTTTTAATGCTTCAAAGAAATATCATAATTTACTAATATTATATATTACATTTACAACAGTGCCTATAAAGGAAAATCCAAAATTATACAATGAAGGCTGTGAGTTCAAATTGTATATCAAATGTTTTTCTTCATTAGAATTTGACTTTGTGGTTAAATTTTAAAAAGAATTCCTTAAACTTAAAGGAAAAGGTCCCACGTAGAAAAACGGAGGTATCATTGAATTAGTTTCATAATTAAAAAAAAACCACATCCAGTGCAAGAAACACCCTATGTATTCCTGAAACGCCAACAAGAGATTAATGTTAAATATTGAATTGGAAATAATGCGGATGAATTGCTGCACTTGCATTTAAATTTAAAAAAAGTTTCGAACAAGCTCACTCAATTATGGACACTTTAATTAGAATTTTTTTGGACACACATAGCTCGGTGCAACAAGATATTATGTATATTTTTTGAAGATACACAACCTAACAAAAATACCAAGTAGTTGTAAAAATAACAAAGAATAAAAGCCATTTGTAAAGGTTATGCTGTATGTTATAATTATGGATATCAATTTATTATTTTAATAATAAATTTATATATAATAATTTATATACGTTACATATTCTTAATTAGAGTATTTATGTATATTCGTTATATGTGACGTCAATACTTAAATATTTTATCTTGATTGATTCACATATAAACAACATAGATAATACTCTAGTTGTTGTTCACTTAATATTATTGTTTGTTCTAGCGCATGGAGAATTAAGACACTGTATACCGCTAAACATTCTTTAAAGACGGTGTCTATTACATATAATTCAAAAAAAATATAATTTATTAGTTTTACATGATCAAGTTTGTTTTGTCGAAATCAGGCGCATTTATCACTTTTGCGCATTTCTAAGGCGAGTATAAAATTTACAAAAAAATTTATCTTACTTTTATCATAATAAATAAATATATAATATGACATATAGTAGTTTTCTTTCTCTTACTTTTATCATAATAAATAAATATATAATATGATATATAGTTGTTTTCTTTCTCTGTAAATTACATAATAAATGACGGGGATCGATAATCATATTTTTTTTCACACTCGTTTTCGTATAATTAATTTAACATACTTTTACTATTTTATGGAGTAAATAATATTTTAAAAAAAACATCTCATTAATTTAAAATATTAAAATTAGAGTCGTGCGCACGATGCATCATAATTTGTCATTTCAGTAAATCTTTAAACTAATATTATGAATTTAACATATATTTTGATATAATTCTTGTCACCAATAAGTAAATCTGTTTAGAAAAAATCATTAATGTTATAATTTACATGCTTTCTGAATTAGTTGATATTAGTGAAATATAATAATCTCAAAAAAATACGGACGAATGAAACCGGAGATTAAACGAATTTAGTAAGTAATCTCTAGGAGACGAAATGATTATAATTAAATAATAATTTAAATTGTATTATTAGAGATAAAATGATTATAATTAAATAATAATTTAAATTATATTATTAGAGATAAAATGATTATAATTAAATAATAATTTAAATTGTATTATTAGAGATAAAATTATTATAATTAAATAATAATTTAAACTGTATTATTAGAGATAAAATGATTATAATTAAAATAAATAATAATTTAAATTATATTATTAGAGATAAAATGATTATAATTAAATAATAATTTAAGTTGTATTATTAGAGATAAAATGATTATAATTAAAATAAATAATAATTTAAATTGTATTATTAGAGATAAAATGATTATAATTAAATAATAATTTAAGTTGTATTATTAGAGATAAAATGATTATAATTAAATTATTAGAGACAAATATTTATAAATGAATTATTTACGAAGTAGCGCGCACTGACAGTCTAATTAAATATGTAAGTGATTTTTGTTATAAAAAATTAAGTACACAAATAAAATAACTCATTTTTATGCTCAGATTTATATTTTGTTAAATTTTAATTAATGTGTAAAAGTATGTGATATGAATCTTAGATTTTTATATATCTCAATAGAACGGAATAATAATGAATATTAAAATAAATTAACTCATTTGTAAATATAGAATTTACAAATATTATTATATTTCAAAAAAATCAATATATTTTTTTACTAATTAGAATTAATAATTCTATATTATCGCACATTTATTACACTCACGCATGCTTTATTCCCAATAAGCTAATTTTATGATATATTATATTATTTCCTAATCTAATATATTATTATTTTCATATAATAATTTTAAATATCAAGTGGTTTATAATCTCTCTTAAGCACATATTCACTTAAAAACACAATAAACATTAATTTTAATTTTAAATAAATTTACTCTCCATTCATAATAATACTTCTTTAATATATATAATGAAAGTTAGGTAAAAAAAATGAGTTATGATAAATAATGCGAATAAATGCAGAGGTTTTAAATAGTAAAATATAAAGCTGAGTGTCCATCTGTAGTAAAATTTTATTTTTCTTTATTCTGATATAAATTTTTAACTTATATTATTCTTTTACCATGCGCAGTTAATAGAATCGCATGCCTTTTAATGAATAGAGCATGCGTAATTTGAGAAACTTTATTAGAAAATTCATAAATTTATAATTAAAAAGTGTTGTAGATATTAGTAGGCTTAATAGTTATAAAAGAATTTATAAAAAAACAATATATTTAAACTTTTTAGAATGTTATAATATAAAAGAAATATTTTATTTGAAAGATAAAACGTTACCATGACACTTATCTTAAAACGAAGTAGAATTTCCAATTAAATTTTTAAGTATAAATATTTTCGCCAAAAATTCTAGTATGAAATTAGTTGGTAATAATTTAAGAGAATGATGAATAGTAAAAAAATTAGAATATGTTTAAAATTATATTATTTATCGTTAAATAATATAAGATTAATAAATAACTAAGAAAAGGATCATATATATTTTTAAGAATAATAAATTCTATGACCCTTAATAAAAATAAGGTTGTAATTTTTTATTACTGGCAGATAATATGTATTTATTTGATACAAGTTTTATTTGAGTAATATCATTAAGATGAAATCGAAATTCGGGGCCTTGTATCCAGTTCTAAAAATACAGAATAAATAATATATAATTAATAAAAATGAGCTACTTTTTCACCTTTTTATTAAAAATGACAATTTTATTTTCAACACCAGTTGCATATACAGTATCCTTACAGTTGAAATGATTAGATATGAATGAATATTACATTTTTAATAGCAAAATAATACTTTATTTGAAGCCAAAGAAAGTATGGAGGCTTGATGCGAACGAAAATTCTAATCAATAAATTTTATATTTCTGGATATAATCTGAAAAATAATAAACCTTAAGAAGCGTTCCATAGTTTCCATCATAAAATTGTATTTTGCCGAAAAGAATCACCAACAACTACTGTCATATCACTATATTAAAAATATCATATAATTCATAGTGAAAAAAATTATTGATTGTAGCAGTTAAATACTTTAGAAGCAGAATAGACCAAATAGTGGCATTGACGCCTAATATTCTATCAGCATTTAATGTGATAAGAGATTCGCCTAAAAAAAAGATGAATTTAAAAGTTATAAAAAATAAAAATTTAATAAAAAATTAAAAATTTATCTAAAGATAATTTAAATTTAATATATATTTATAAAAATTTATCAAATAATATTCTTAAGTTTTTATATTTTTAAAAATATTCGTAATTTATTATATATTATTATCATAAAATTTATTTAAAAATATTCTTATTTATTATATTAAAATATATTTTTCATAATACTATTAAATTTAATATATAAACTCTCATAAAATATAAAATCATACATGTAAGTGCATTAAACAAATACACTCTTGAATTGTCAGTACCGCACGCAAAAATTTCCTTTATTGGGTGCCAATCCACACATAATACCCTACCCAAACATTTATCCACTACTCGCTTAAAATTCAGTGCACGGTTATCAATTTCAAACAGAATTACACTTGAGTCATCTGTTCCCACCTATATTATTTCAACAAATAATCATTTAAATGGATAATTACTGCTAATAAATTATTCTTTTTATGAGTACTCATGCACCAAACACAACCACTACCCCCACTGTTTATATATTTCTATATAAAATTTTATATCATTTTCTTATTTAAATTCAAATACTTTGGATATATTTTTTATTGAAATTTATCACACATAAATCACTAGACGTACCACCAGCGACCAATGTTTGTTCATCTAACCATATCATACTCATATAAAGAATAGTTTCAATCCCTGGTATTGATAATGCTTGGTACCAAACACCCTTTTCGACAATAAATTTCCATATATCTATAGAACCATCGTTCCTTTAAAAATGATATTTAACTATAAATTTTGTGCATATAAGATGTTTTTTTACCGACTAATGGCACAAAGAATATCATTTTCGCATTCATAAACAGCGATACATTTAATTGCAGTATTTTCAACATTTAAAAAACTGCAGTGATGAAATTTCGTCAAAGAATCTTTAGCTCTAGACATGTCGGTATTATGCGTGCGCACACATTAACGTTTCATCATTATCCACGTTTGAAAAATTCGCCGATTAATTTGTCAGATAGTATTTGGAGCATTATATAAATGATGAAATTATCATTAAATTTTGTGATAGAACTTATCAATTATTTTTATAAATAACTCGGTATAATATTATTTTCAATTGATGTATATCTTGTTTTAATCAAAAGTTAAAAATTATGTAATTTAAAATTGACTTTTGTGTGTAAATAATGTAATATAAAACGCAAAATTTTTAGCCAATCGATTAATTCTTAGTCGCACTATCTCGCTCTACTTTGAGATAAACTAAGTTGTCTTTAAATCGCTATTTTTTACTTTCAAATTTATCGTATGTAAAAATAAAAAAAATTTAGCTATAATTATATTTTATTAAATAATCCAAGAAATTTCTTGAAATTTCAAGAATTGTATAATTACCTTTTTTGAAGACAAATAATTTTCTTTTTATTTTAAGTGGAAACTATTTTACCAATAGAGTAATAATAAATTACTATTCGATAATAATGTAATCTTTAAAATGAGAAGATAGAGTTATTTTAAAAATTTCCTTTATTGATGACCATCTCAAGTGATAGTGATAGTGGTAAGAGTACAGTATATTAAGTGAAAATAATTTCAAATAAGTTTATTACTAATCAGAGTTAATTGATGACACAATTGAATTATATTTTTTATATAATTCAAAATATGTAAAGTAATACTTCAAATATTTTTTTATAAATTAATAAGTAAAAATTCAAATATTTTTCTATTATAAGCATTTATGAAAAGTTAAAAATGTGGATCTTTACTGGCAGCATACTCTTATTACAAAATTTTATTGCGCTATAAACTAAATGTCTTATTTTTTAATATTCAGAGCTTATAATAAATAAAATAGTCTTTAGATTTATCAAAAAATATAGTGTGATAAATTTTTTCTATTATATGAAAAAAATGTTTTTTTAAAAACAGAAATAAAAATTAATTATTGTCATTTTTTATATTACAGAATATTATATCAAGAAATAAGTAGTTAAGCTTATATTGAAATGTGAAATCGTGTAACAAGCAGTTAGTCTACTGCTTGTTATATTAAAAAATTAGACTAATCATATTTAAGCACATTTCTTCAAATATTATAACGTATTTTTTTACTCAATATTCACAATATACTCTGATTATAAGTCATTGTATGATAGTTTTCTTACAAACTTAGCGAAGCTTTTAAAAATATCGAGGGAAAAATCATGCGTTCATTGATCGAGACATTAATGTAAACTATTTTCTCGTCGTGATTATTCGGAAGATTAAGCTTTTTAGAAATTATATATAAAATCGTAGTATAACCACGATCCTTAAAGACTAAAATACCACTTAATTTAGTGATATAATCTTTAATTATAGATGATATTTAATTCTGCCGTGACATCTGAAATATTCTATGGAGCTAATTTGAATCTATTAGACTTATTTTTTTTAAGTCTAATATATATAGGATTTAAAAAAGTAAAAAAATATTAATTTGGTCATATTTTAGACCTTGTATTGTGTACGTCAGTAGTTAAATATACTAATGTTAATAATTGTTTGGGAAAATATTTAAAGTAGATGTCTTAAGTTAGTAGCCAATTTGATCCTTTACGGATTTCGAAAGTATTCTTATTTATTTATACATACATACTCATTTAGCTTAATTTTGTACTGCTAATAATAATGTGAGTGTGAAAAATTTTGATAGTGGAATTGATAACATAAAAATATAGTTGAGAAGAAACACTATTAGTTAGATTGCTTTTAATGGATTTTCTAAAATTTTTTTAAGTTATTGTGAAAATTGAACTTAAATTTTAAGCGTATATGAATATAAATAACCTTTTATAGTAAATATATACTATTTTTTAAATTCTTTCAATAGGATGCGTTGTTAAATAACATGACTTCATTAAACTCCCATTCTATGAGACTGTATGTAATAATATCATAGTAATGTCGAATTTATCAACAGTATGCTTTATTGTGTGAAATTAAATCGAAAAAATGATATCAACACGAGTAAAGTTAGCTTTCTCGAGAAATCACTAAGGAAACTGAATGATAGTTCCTATTATATAGAAACTATTATTTCTATGAAAATGTCTTTGTAGTATTTTGGGTGTTCACATACACACAATGATTTTATAATGCTAACTAAATTAAAGTTAAATTCCCCTCATAATTTTTCTCTAATAACACCCATAGTAGTCATGCAATTAAGTCACCGCTGAAGACAAAAACTCATCGTTAAGAAAAGATACAGATGAAAATGTCATTATATTAAGATTTAACATAATAATTTAAACCAAGTAGCTATAATGTCTATAATAGTTTAGCTCTTTTAGTAAAATGTCGACTTAATAAGTATATCTCATGCCAACATAACTTAGTTATAACATATTTGAAACTATATATGCAATTGAATAGTTAGTTCACAAGATTATTGGACGTCTTGCTGTTTGAAATTTCTATACTTGCTTTTTATGTGTTCATAAAAAAGAAAAATTATTTGAAATTGTTTGAAATGTTACATGTGTGAAAGCATTATGTTTATAAAGATATTTAATTTTATATTATAATTAAATAGCTATATTACAAAGGAGACTCTGAAAAATAAAATATAACGGAAATAACATTTTAAAGTTATAGGCGGAATATTTATATGTATTTACTTCATATATATTTTTGATATTATTGATAATATATATAATTGGTAATGGAAAAAAAAATAATTTATCTAAAATTCATTGCCAAATAACTTTGTTGTGATTGATTGCAAATATTTTCTATTATATCAAAGAATGATTTAAAAGAAATGGGTAATTAACTGTTGAAATCCAGAAATAATATTTGTGATATTGTTACTCTAATGTTTTGAATACTTAAGAAAATATTTAAGGTACAGTGTAAAGTATATTTTTGCTTGTAAACAGTTTATAACAAATTAGACCTTCGTTTGCTGCTCAGTAATGATTCGTCAATTTCATTAATGATATTTCTCATACTTAGCTAATCTGTCAGCTTAGATATTTCATAAAAAATGGGTTTTAAGCAGTTGAAACAATAAAGGACTATTCATAAATTCAAATGAGACTAACTGCCTGTACATGAATTTTTATGTTAATAAAAATGGAGTTAATCATAATAATAATAATTACTATAAACTATGGTAAGTCAAATGATAATCTTTCCCCAATTTGTCTATTTGTGTATATGTGGACATATGGCTTAGTGGTATAGACTAAAGCTCGTTGACCACATGGTCTTAGATTCGAGATCTTGTGCCCTACACTGTTTCCAGTCTTTCGTATCCCTTAATCCGAAGTTAATAATAACATTATGACAATTGCATGCTTCTATAAAATATTATAGATTATGCTGATAGTGGAAAAACCTGATGGAAGGGTTTAAATCGGGTGCTTATTTCTAACATTGTTGTAGTAATTTCCATAGAGTCACTGTCAAGTAGTTGATACAGTAGGGTGGCTCCAAAACGGGCATGTGTAGCGGGGGTAATTCCAACAGTACAGCACATAATAATATGCTGGATATATGTCTGTAAATTATGATAATTTCACGCAGCACTTACAGTGCTTAATGAAGCAAGTTTAAAAAATTTGAACTTCACAGTTTAATAGGCAGCTCCCAAGGTTTTATCTCGTAACTAAAAAAAGTTCTCTAGTTGTGTAAGCAAACTCGTTTGATATTTTTTGCGTTGGTATATCTTCATATATTCGTTCAATGGCAGATGTTTCAATTTTTAGAAACATATCAAGTTGAATGTTTCATATTAAGAAATGTAGAAGAGATAATACTGTTTTAAAATGGATTTATAAAATTTTCTCTGAATACCCATTTTAGTCGTAATAAATAATGATGTAAATTACAAAGTCTTAAAATTTTATTAAGACAATGACTTAAAACTAAATCAAATTTTTATGGTCAAAAAGAAAAGTATATAAAAATTTACATTATTTTAATTCAATATTCAAATAAAATAACAAAAAGGGAATAAATACGTGGTGCATTTGATAAACTGCGGACCTAATGAATTTACATGAGGTGTATAAAGATGGAAAAACTGGATAATACTTATTAGCTTTAAAGAAATATCGTATATATACCTTAAAAGTGTTAATCATTATAAGACCTAAAAGAAAAAAATATTAGCCGACGGAATTTTCTTTCTTTTTCTTCTTAAGATTACTCATACTACGATTCTTGAGTGTCTCATACTACGTTTTGTGAGTAGCAGATATCCCTCCTTGTTAGAATGATACATAAAGCGTTATAAAGTCATATTATACCATTACTACGACATACCTAGTTCAAGCGTATTAGAGACAAAAAAAATCATTAGATGTAAAAAATTATCACTCGTAAGTATCGAAAATTCACACTATCGGCTGTAATGTCAGCAATAAATACCACCTATTTTTTAAACTACTCAAGTTTGAAAAACTATTGTAATGTATTCAAAATCGAATTCCTAAAATTAACAAAATATGTGCAATTTCTGTTAATAAAAAATTTATATACTATCGTGATTTCAAAGTATGATAATAATACAGAATTACGTCATTTTTTAGATAATGTATTTTACAGTATTACTTTTAATATCTTCGATAGTAACATCCACGTATTTTTCACCAAAATTATTATAATGGGGATATTTCTCAATTAAAAAAAAATTATATATTCTAAAACTAATCAGATTTAACTAAATATGTCAGAATGTAAGCTTTTGGTTGTGTAGTCTAAATTAGCATTCTATCAATTTATATAAAGTCAACTCTGCGCAGTATTTTTTTACAACAAATGAAAATGATATTAAATGGCCAAAAGAAGAGAAAAGTTTAAAATGAATTGTACGATTAATTTTGATAGATATATATTACTTAAAATATATATATATATATTAAACACTAGTATAACAAGAAAAGCTATTGCTTAAAAGTTAATTAAAATATTACTTTTGTAAATTAAGAAAACACATCATTATCATCATTAATTATTCCAATTCATAATTCTGATAATTTAAATGTTGAATGTTAATTTTTTTAAATTATTTGATCGGTTATTTAAGATTAAGAAATATACAACGATTTCACTACAATTCATACAACCTAAGTTATAATTATTAGTTGTTTCAGGTTAATTTTATTAGAATATAAACGTAAAAAAGCCATTAGATCCTTCTAAACAACATTGGCATTGGCCCTGGTTTTAAATGATTAGAGAATTAAACAACTTTTTAATGTATAAAAATGATTTTTAATTTTTTTTAAATCTATAACTTCTTCATAATAGATCAATTTTATATATAAAAGAGGGAAACCATCTTTAAATCCTTTTAAACTGAGTATAAGGACTTGAGGAGGATATTGACCTTTGTAAAACATAATACGGGTAATTTATGTACATGTCTATTCAACATACAAAATGTATCGGCAATAGTGGTGGAATGTCATCTCCATGTCTAATCCTCTAGTAAACTTTATGTTCAAAATGAAAAATACACAAATTATATAGAGATTATTATATGAAATACTTGATATTATATTGTACATAACTATTTGTCAATGAAAACCATATATCTCACGATACCTAAACTCATGTTGATGACTTGCAAAAGTTAAAGTTTGAATCCAACCTCTTCTAATAAATGCTCTTTTACAATTTTTACAGTAACACTTTACATGGTTAGTATTAACGACACTTATATTATCTTTAAAATTCCTGGGATGGTTGACCGTAGAATATTGATAGGAAGTGAGTTAGAAGGAATGTCAAAGATTTATTGTTAAAAGACCAATGATCTAAATGAATAATATGCTTGTTAAAAAACCGCTCGATAAAATAAAATAAGTCACATCATTTTTTTCTTCATAGAAAACTAAGAAAACATTTTTCTACGATTTCACATCCTTAAAAAACCTATCATTACTTAGGCCGTCTTTCCATATTTTGTTTGGATTTTGCGACCAATTTCTCATTAATTTACATGATATAACCAATTTCAACATTTTTATATTCATTTTAAATATGATTACTAAAGCATACATTCCTAAAATTCTGGTAGCGGGTAATAATTGTTTTGTCATCCAAGAACACTCTTCAATGGCTCTAAAAATTGTTCTTTCAGTACTCTGTGAGCAGAAAAGTTAAATATAAATCATAAAATTAATTTAAAAAGTTCTAAAAAAAATTATCATTTAACAGTAATTATATTATTTAGTGTGTTCGAAGAAACTATGTAATTTAAAATTTCGATATATAATTATGGTCATTTGTCTTCTACAAGTTAAGCATAATGGATTACTCGTCCCTGAATTAATTTGGCTTTTAAATATTCTATAGTAATATCTTGGGAATGTGTAATAGAAAAAATCACGTTAAAGATCATTGTGATGGATTAATAAGCTAAATGATCTTTTAATCCCACCAAACTAACTCAACACTCTCCAATTGACGACGAAAAATCTATATGAACATGTAGTATCCTTGAAAATTAAAACTATTATACAATGCATATACTTTGATTAGCTACTAATGGAATGTCAATAAACAAATTTTTCTAGGTACAGAGGAATTTAATTTATGGAGAAATGTATCATTCCGCAAGAACCTATTGCAATGGTAATTAAAAAATGGGGAAATTTGAAATAAATGCTCTAATCCTATTATAATCATACAATAAAGATTATAATTATCACGAGTAAATAGAATGATCTAGTTGAAGAAAAATTTTTGGTTAAATTAATGATAATACATTATTTGTAATGCGTTAATATATCCTGCCCTCAGACCATTATGACGGTAACATTTTGATTGATACTACATCAACAATTCGTTTATATAGTTGTCCTTAGAAACCTCCTTATCTGTAGCCTTTTTTCATCAGCGATATTTTACATAAAAACATTACATTTTCCTTTTATAGTGTTTAAATGCGCATAGGTTATGTTATTGACAAATTTTACATTGTGATTGCGAGTTTATAATACTAGTGAAGTCGAGTATAATATAAAAAACATTCAGTTATAAGCAGAGAGTTTCCAAGAACAAAATATTTTATTATATACAACATTTAGCTAACTGACCTATCCGAAGCAACTAAAAGAAACATCTTCCGCTCAGACGTTCAGTAGACTCCACCTAGATGCCATACGCCATTGAATGAATGTTCTCGATGATATTTATTTTTCACAAATAAATATTTGTCAATTTCAACTACAACTACTTGTCTATCAATTACTAGATCATAGTCTAGGCTATCAGCCACCAATCGCCTCAAATGAGTACAATAGTTAGTTGTGGTACCAATAGTTTTAAATACCTATTAGTCAAAGTTGTGTGGATTTCATTCAAGCTTACATATATGAAATTTCTAGGATTTTAATTATTGGAATTTTGAAAAGAACAATAAATTTTTTAAACCCTGACGTTAATCTTATACAACTTTTTTTGGTGTAACTCCAATTTTCACTATGGATAGAAAGCTTATTATCCCTGCCTTTTAGTAATAAATCGTGTAGGTTTAATAAAGGTTTCATTTACTGTATAAGCGAATACCTTAGAGTAAGAGTGCAACAAAAGTTCCTCCACAGCTAAAATTGGACAGCGTACGCGACAAATAAGTCGAAGCATTAAAGGTAATAATCTTTGCGCACCTTAAAAATGGCACAAAACAATGATGATTTTGCAAAAGTTAAATTGATAATCACAGAAAATAACAAAAGAGTGATTTTATATAAAAATTAATTCTATACAAAACATCACACTAAAAATATGTGGCAGCCTTGGAGGTGCAAAAACAGTGATTGTTTAGCTAAGCAAAATACGACACTGTCCGAAATCATTGAAATAATCAAGAGACAGATATGCACAATTATTTTTGATCTGAAAATGATATATGTAATACTTTTTTGTCGCTCAACATGACAAATCTATCTAAACACGGTGTTAATAATATTCACAAAGTAATTTCTGTTTCATCATATGATATGAAATTATTTGAGCTGCCAATATTAATAAATAAACATATTGATAAAAATACTTCAAATTTTTTGAAGTAAAAATCTATCCGTATGGATATATCAAAGAACTTAGAATAGCTTTAAATCAATACTCTTGGAAATTAAAAATATTTCTTTTTTGATAGTGAAAATGAAGTGGATGATTGGATTGTTATTTTTGCGACATAGAAATCTCATTAATTTATAAAATTCTCAAATTCTGATTACTAATGAAACAAAATTTTCCCTAATTATTTCTGTTTAATATATATTTTACATGCAAGTGTTGTTTGAAAGTCTATACTCAAAACTTTCAGAATGTGAAATCTTCAGATAAGTTAATTTTAACGTGATAAAATACGCGTCTAACTTTACGCCTTATATAGTTATAGATTTTTAAATTTGCTGTGTTTGTTGCTTTTAAAAAGTAAAAGAAATCTAAAATACATTTTTGGTTGATTCACTTCGTCCAGTACATTTAGAGAATAAGCGGACAGATGGCTTAGTGGTACAGGCTTAGAACTTATGACCCCAAGTTCATGAGATCGAATCCAGGTGCCGCCCACTGTTTCCAGTCTACCGTATCCCTTAATCCGAAGTTAGTAGGAACACTATGGTAATTGCATGTTTCTATAAAAAAAATTATAGTACATGCTGGTAGTGGGAGGAAGCCTGATGGGAGGGCGAAACCGAGTGCTGATGCACTAGGTTACGATAGTGAATTCCTGGCTCTGTTGAGGTGATTCCCATAGAGCCAAGGTCCAATAGATGGATAGGGTAGGGGTGGTGGTAGCCCCTAAACTAGGATGTTTACTTTTAGTGGCTTAAATTCCCACACTACCGCAGAATAATAAAGAATAATAAGTCGGAGCTGGGGTGTGATGTCGTATGGTTGGGATATGGTGGAAAAACTCCGCTGCGGTGCCTACAGCGTTTAATGAAGCAAGTCTGACCAATTTGAACTTCACAGCCCAATAAGCTGTGCTAGGGGTTTAACCTCGTAATTAAAAAAAACCATTTAGAGAAATTATTAGAAGCTTGGATTAAGCATTAATTTGTTAAAAACAACGAATTAAAATTTTACATGAAATTCATGACTTATTTGACTTTTGTTTTTCTAGAATTTTTCGAAATGGAGTACACAAAAATTTGAGAAATTCATCAACATTCCAAATTATCAAATTGTAACATTTTTTACAATACATTAGAAAAAAATTTCTTGAAAGGAAAGGAATAGACAGTCGAAGCTAGTGGCATATATGACCGAGTCATACACAATAATACTTTGAATTTAAATTCTGTGCAGGTTTTTAATCAATATTTTTCTCAAAATTAGAACAAAGTCATTGGCGCATATCTAATTTGTATGAATAATTAAAAATGAAAAATTATTCAGAGTAACGTAGAAAGCGATATTGAATGTATTAAGGCGAACATATTCCAAAATTCATATATTTAGCCAAAAAATATCTTTAAATTACATTTCATATTTTTAAATGACACAAATAGAGCTGCAGAACTTTACAAGTATAAATTATGTTAATTTGTTTAGAATATTTAGTGGGCAATCACGTCAAAATTTTTGTTCTGCGATAATTTTTGCATTTAGCAGCATCCTGAGGAGGTTAGATATAGAGTTAATATAAATATACAGTACATGTAACGAACTCAGGATTAAACCAATAAAACATCGGTCAAGGTCGAAAACACTAATAAACTTAAAATAAAACCATTAAATATCTATATAAAGTCAATTCTTAAATATTTTTTTCAAAATATAAAATCAAAAAAGTGAGAAAAGTGTCACAATTTTTGTCTGTTGAATTTCAATACTTGTGTTTGAATGCTCCCTAAATAGACTGTATACGGTTAGTGTGAACTTATTTGATGGAAAGAAATTTTTTGTGTATCACTATCGTGAGCGAAACCTATTTCTTTAAGTTGATTATATATCCAGACCATAAGGTAGAACCATCTTTAATGTTTTAGATAATTATTTTTTCACGGATATTTCGATTTTTAAGTCAGGAATTTCATAGGAAGCAATCATCTTCCTCACCTATTATCCAATATTGTTGATTCTTAAGAATTCAGCTTACATTTACTTTAATTCGGAAATTGCGTTTTTTTCAATTGAACGCATTTTCTGTAAGGATTATCAAATAAACATTTTACAATAACAAAGTTGTAGTCGATAATCATCGATTACCATTCAGAAGTGTGTCGGTTCGTTGTCTTACATTCTTTAATAATTTTTTTGCATACCTCACAAGTTTTTACATCATAAAGTCGTGAATAACAGATTTTAATTCCGAAATTGTAAAGTGTGTTTTTTTAAAAATAAATTGTAAAGTTCCAAAATTAATAGTTTGGGTTCGGATAGTGTATACTATAAAAAGAAATGACTCCATAAATGAACGTTTGACAACCAAAAAATATTATTTTTTCTAACCGAGAACCTTTTCGCAAAAAAACGCATAATTATTTATAACCATCTTCAATGTTTTTTACTGCTGATATTTTCATTAGTGCGCCACGGAGACATGCTATGCAAACACGAAGAAGTCCAATATCTTCTACAACATTAATGTTTTCATATCATTATCATTTCTGAATTACGCAAATTCCTTAAATGTAATGTCGCCGATGCCTTCTAACGTAAAATATTTCCCATCCATAGTAATCTACTGATTACTATAGGAAGTTTCCACATTTCGTCACATATATTAGAGAATAGCCTAATAAATACCTTATCTATCAGAAATTTTATCGAATATTGACAACTAAGAATTTGTCAAAAATATTTTTTTGGAGCAATCATAACAACAAAATATCAGTAATTAAGTCTGTTAACTTTCCTAACACTCTTCATGACGAATGGATACTCAATTATAACATTGGAAATTATGGTGTCTACTTACAGTCGGCTCCAATATTAATTTTCTCGAGATGAAACAGTTTCATTTAAAAATATTCTCGGATAAATGAATCGCATTCATTTATCTTTCGATTAGAACAAATTCCTATAGTGGGTAGAGGACTTATATAATATGACCATTGTTGACTAGAAACTATGCATAAATATAAGAAAAACCTCTAAATTGATCCATATTTTGGAAAAAATCAGTTTCTTAATAAAAAAAAGTTAAACGCATGTTAATGTAACAATAATTTCATTATTTAAAAATAAAATTTATAATCAAAATAACTCATAATGCCAATGAGCTACCAAAGGTAATCAAAACACCGATTCATGTCTCACTAACAAATTATTAAAACGAATTGTGTCATATTTTGTTTCTATCGCAAACAACTTGTCAAACATTTACCTGAAGTAATTGCTGAACGTATATAATTTAAACACATCGATATAGTCAAATTACTTCACTTGAAATTAAAAAAAGAATGTTATTACAAAATTAATATGCAAAGTTGTAAAAGAGCACAAACATAATTTTTCTATTACATTAACACTTTTAGTTCAATTCCCCCAAGCCATCGGCAAAACTCGTTTGCTGCTGCTCGTGACATAAAAATCAAATGCTTACGTTCTTGGACATCTTTAAAAGTTAAATTTTGATGAAATTAGTTGTTTCAGAAATCACCATGACGATTTAGTATATTTTTTAAATAAAAATTTGATCTTCTTAGAACGTAAAGAACATTTCCAACTTATAAGAAGTCATAAAAATTCTGTTCTTATCGATATTTTTAATTTCATTGAACATTTATACATATTTTTAATTTTTTTTACTTTTCTTGGTATATATAAACAATCGGAATCTGAAACTAAACATTCAATTTGATTACACCGACTAATGGATTCAATTTGGCATTTAAAAAATTATGTAAAAAATCACTAGGAAATAATAGGCGAGTAGGTTAATTCTAAGAGTCAAGACAATAACCTAGCATGGATAAAATTTGGCGACCGAGCTTTGCCGACGAATGGGAGAGAAATTAAACTTTAAACATATTTTCAATATTAAAAAATAAAAAAATACCATGTTTAAAATGAATAAGAGAAAATCAGCAGCGGTTCTTTTAGACCCAATCTTCTTGGCCAAAGTCTTGTTTTTAAGCACACAATGATGAAAAGTGGGAGATGGATACTATAACCAATCATATAAACATAACAACAATGTGGAAAGTGTTTTTTGAGTGTTGTATATGGAGTTTTTGAAAGAGTGGGTGGTGTTTAGATTTCAACCTATGTTAACCATAAGGATGAATTCTTTTTGAGTAAAATTATGAAAAATGTAGTACATTTTCAATTAATATTATTTTAAACGAAATATTGATATTTTGTTAAATATAATTAAGTTTTCTAATATTTTATAGTACAATTTTATTTTTGAAGCATAAGGGGGATTAGTATCTTAGGCAACGATTACGCAGTGTCCACTGTTTTTTTGGGAGTCCGATGGATTATATTAAAACACGGCATATTACGCATTTATCACTGAAATAATATAAATAAATAATTTGAATTCGTTGCTCAACCACCCAATAAAAATCCACCTGCATCCAGATTAAGTTATATATTCTTAAAAATTTTTAATCTTACATTATTTTTTTATCAATGAGTATATTTTTTGTGATATAAAGGTTATATCACAATAAACTTTATTATTATATAATTAGGCCCGTACGCATCGTTTTTTAAAACTTTCTAATTGATTGACACTAGGAGTAATATATCGTTTTTAAACGATATTAATAAATATATCGTTTTTATAACGATATTAATAAATATATCGTTTTTTAAACGATATTAATAAATATATCGATTTTTTAACAATATTAATAAATATATCGTTTTATAACGATATTAATAGCTTTTAAACTTCTTAAAATCTATTAATAATAGTCTTTTAATACCAAATTATTTTTCTTTAATTATCAAAAAGAAAATAAAAATTCATCTTAAACAAATATTTAATATTCGAAGTTGAATTTTAAAGTTCTCAGAAATCTCTGTTGCTGAGTAATGTAAATTAAAGTGTTGAATTTATAGGTATATTTATATTAAATATATTTATATGAATGAAATATTAGTCAACGCATTATTAGTAATTATAGTCGCAAACAAAAGAAAACTACCACACTGATCTTAACAAAGTGTTAATATTGTCTATTAAGTTTAATAAATTAAATAATCGGATTTTTTAATGAATGCACGAGATCATGCTTTTAATTTCGATAATATACAGACTTTTTTCTACTAATATGGTAGAATTAATGTAGAATAGTTATTCGGTAAAAATGTTACACAGGAGAATTAGTAATATGATTTAGAAAAGTGATAATTAAATATATAAAAACGATTATAAAATTCTTTAAAATATTTCTAATTAAATATATGAGTGTATTATTAGAATTAATTAGATAGTAGTAACAATCAATGTAATTTATAATTCATAAATACATAGTATATTCCTATAAAACGATCAAATACAATTATATATAGGTTGTTATTCTTCGGCAATATTGCATAAAATGGTATATTCATTAGTAAAACAATATATATTTAAAAATTTAAATATAATTTCTATAATTTAAATGTAATAAAACACAATATTAAAAATGAAAAAAACACTTTATTTAATAAAAAATAAAAAATACTATTTTCTACATAAAGCATATTTAGGTTTAAGAAAACCAAAAGTAATTTTATTTAATTATAACTAACATTAAAAAATATTTTTTAATCTTCTTTGATGTTTAATAGCCATTAGTAACGATTATTTTTTAATTGTCAAAGCAGTATTTAAAGTTTCACTTTATTGATGGATATAGCAAAACTTGCTCAAATAATATTATATACTACAATCCTAATATGGTTTTCATGGCATATAAATAATTTAATATTACAATATACATCTATAGCTATAGATACGTACAAATATTATCCTCCACATCAAATGAAATCCAATCATACATATGATGTTGTTATCATAGGATCTGGTATAAGTGGAATAACAAGTGCAAGTGAATTATATACAGCTGGATATAGAAATTTTTTAATAGTTGAAGCAAAAAATCGAATAGGTGGCCGAATATATAGTTATAATATAGATCAATCCGGAAAATTGGATTATAGAATTGAATTTGGTGCCAATTGGATCCACGGATATACCAAAAATCCATTGTATCAACTAATTAATCGTTACAATATTACAGGGAATGCTAAAGAAGACATAATAGTGTTAAAGTTACCACCAGTATTTATAATTATAATTATACGTTGATTAACTTTAATGCTTTTTATTTTACTTTTAATAATATAAAAAAAATATTTTAAAATATTGTTCATTTAATACAATAGGATTTAATTTAATTTTTTGAAGTTTAATATATGAGAAATCAATGGCGTCGAAAATTAGTAAGAATCATTTTAAGAAAAAAAATGATTCTTAGTATATCACTAAAATTTTAAAATATGAATACCGATATTACGCTCAGAAATTTGTCAGATTTGTAAATCTATGTCATAGCGAGCGAAATAAACTGTATAATGGTTATAATAAAATGTAAATTATAGCTGATTATTATTCATTGTAAATTAGACATTATTTTAGTTCTGAAATAAAACTCATCTAGCGCAGCTTATTAGAGTGTGAAGTTTTAGTTGGCCAGACTTGCTTTATTACTCTGTTTAAGCATTTTAGCAGAGTCAATCATCATGCACATACACAATGAGCTCCGGTTTTTATTCTTCACTAGAGTTGGAATTTACCCTACTAAATATCTTCGTTTTCTAACGGCAGCCGTCATTTGAAAACGATATCTATTTCTCTGACGTTGATTTTATGTGAATCATTAATCATTACTAATTATTAATCACTAATCACTAATCACTAATACGAAGTGGGAATTAACTCTCCCACCTTAATGCATCAGCACTTGATTACATCCCCCCGTCCGGTCTTTCTCACACTACAAACATGATCTATAATTTTTTAAAGTGACATCATATTGCCCTATAAACGTCGAATTGAGGAATAGAAAATGTCGGAAATAGTGAGCTGCGATAAGTCTCGAACTTAAAAACTAAAGGTCGGTGAATGCCAATCTATACCACTAATCGATCTTATCTCATAATGTAAACTATAGAAGGTCACGATTCATCGTGAATTATTTATAATAAGCTAAGAATTATTCGTAATACGCCGTAAAATAATTATATTATGCTGTGAATTATATGGGTGGTCAGAAAAAAATTTAGATATAAGAAATTATATCTATAGATGTGTTTTATTACTTTTAATAATAAAAATAAACTACTCGAATTATTATGAGTTCTATGTATTGTTGATGACATCAACTATACATATAAATTTTAAGAATGCTGATTACAAGCCAGGGTAATTTATAGTTTAGTCTTTATTTGCTATAAATTTCTTTTTTTATTTTTTACTCACAATGATTCATTTATTGCTATTCAAAATTATTTAAGAATTTGAAGATATTATTATCTGTTTAATGACTGATATTCTAATCTAAAGAAAATTTTTCTTTAGTTGATATTTTCACTTGAGCTTTAGATACTTAATTTATATCAACTATATGTATTATTGTTGGAAATCAGTACAGTGGTATTTTAAATTTTTCAGGCGTTTTTTAATAATTAAATAATCCTTAAAATTGAATTTTTAGATAATGAAGCAATGTTACTGATGCCATATTATATATATTTCAAATAATTAAAATAAATCCACATTTAAATGAGTATACTACTCTTTATTAGTAGCCAAGATACTCGACAATTTATGTTGAATATTTTTACCAAATTAGTTGAGTATATTATATTGAAGTAAAGATCGCAATATTCACAACAGATTTGACGAATCTAGAATTAACTTTTTCATAATTTTTCTTAGGATATCTCTATTTTTATGGTCGATAATAACATTTTGTTTTAATGTTTCAAAAATCTTTTTTTTATTATCGCCATATCAAAGATTATCTTTTAAAATCGTACTTAAAAAAATTCTAAATTTATGTGTGATATATATTACAAGCTTTTTACGATACAATTTTATAACTATATTTTGATTAAAATTTAAATATCTTTAAAAATAGGACACTAATTATGAACAGTATTCACAACCGATCGATGTAACACATTATTTTATGCAAGAAAAAAATAAGTTTAAAAATATTCTTCTAACTATTGAAAATCATAAACTGGCTCATGACAAATATTTAAAGGATCCTTCTTTGAAAACACTTCTTAAAGAATATAACTGGGATACTAAAGGAAATCAGCTAAAACGTCTAGTCGAAAACTTTATCATTGACTTCAATATGGCAATATCATCGAGTAAAATTACTGGTGGTGTATTTAAAAAAATCATTACTCAAAAAAGTATTTTTTAATAATCTAAAAGTTAGGTCCCATACATTGCTAAAGTATTAAATTTAACCTCATAATCATGTTTTTGTTATGCTCTAGAATAATGTTTTAATAGTTTCTTTAAGTTATAAAGATGTATGCCGCTGCTAATGCGCCATTAGACAGTCATTTTTTAAGTGGATATCGGATAATTTTTATTACAATGAGATTTGATGGTAATACATTATTTGGGAATTTAATTTAACTATCAGATATAAATATGTGTAAATACACAGTTAATTAATTTTACTCCTTAAAAATCGAGCCCCTATTGTTTACTGGTAGGTATCTGAATACACAGTAGAATATCGTTTTACTATTAGAATACAATTAGGATACGAATAACATCATATTATGCTAGAATTGCAATAATTTGGCATTAAAAAATTTTTTTACTGCAATACAGGTCACAAATATTGAATTTTTCTTTATAACAACAAACTCATGTGTCAGATTATTGGCTATAAATTTTAAATTTCAAATTTTTTAGACATGCAGTATTTATTGCTGAGCTACCACCAATCATTATTCTTACTTACAGACTCTTGCTTATTATTTTGCGACAATGTGGAAGCATAGCTCACAATATAAACGTGTTATAGAGCAAGCATCTTTCATATAGAAAGCATTTTTCTAAACTCCGCTTCAAGAAAATAATTTCTACGAAACAAATAATTATTGTAATAAATAATTATTTGCGAACAACAAATTTCGCCCCCTCAATGATCTTTCTCAGAATACCGACATAATGTGTAGTTATTTTAATTAAACATGTAATTAACATAGTTTATCTAAAAATTTCTTAATAAGAGAGAAGACAGAATTAAAACAGCTACTGAGAACTCTTATAGCACTAGCAGTTATTAAGTTGACTAAAAGTAGGTTATATCAATGAGTCATCTGTTCGCTTTGATCTTTTATAATTATGCTAGTCCAATGGTACCCTATAAAAGATTTTAGTTTTTTATATTATTCTTATTAGTAATATCCTTTTATTAGAATTTTTTCACTAAAATACATATTCACATTATACCTGGGTACTTATGTCTCATATAATATTTTATATGTATAAAAAATACTTTTATTAGACTTTTAATAAAGCTCTTATATTTTTGAAAAAATTTTAAATTGAGTACTAAACTAAATATATAACGAATGTCAACTCTTAGTAAAACACATTCACAGTGATATGATACTTATTTATATATTCTCGATGTTTTTGTTAATAAATGTATTATATACATTATTCTTTTTCTACTTTAAATATGACTTCGTGCATGTTTATAGAAATATACTATATTTATGAGGAATATGATGCTACAATATTTTTTAAAAATATTACTCACTAAAAGTGTTAGATATGACTTTTAGATATTACTAAGATATTTAAGTTTATGGTGGACTCATTAGATTAGGTTGAAAATATTTTTCAAAATTTAATTTTCGATTTATTAATATTTACAGATGATAGAGATCCGCTAATGATTCTCTTGGTGTTTAAAGCTCAATTAATCATCGTATTCTATGTATATACTTAGAATAGTAGAAATCTAACTTTATCGAGACCGGAGAAAGTAATACTTAAATAGCAATTGTTACTCGTAGCGTAGATAATTAATGAGTTTTCTCTCATAATAATATAAGTTTTATTGAAGATTTGAGTTAGTTAAAAGAAAATTAAATAATATTTTTTAGTAATATAGTGTGTAAAATTATTCTTTTTTAGGCAATTTATCAGTGAATTTAGTGATAATGACCAATTCTTTATTACCGATGAGCGTGGTTTTAAACTCTTACCTGATAACATGATCCATCAATATTTTGGTGAAAAGTACATTCAACTCAATACTACAATTAATCAAATAAACCAAAATGAAGATATTGTTCA